>NC_138780.1:157636417-157888917 GCF_965119305.1 Pelophylax lessonae | reverse complement strand
CCTACGTAATGGCGGATTACAAGCATAAGGGAGCTTGGACAAAAGGGCTGAAAAACATGCATTTAGCAGATGGAAAATATTGAGGACCTTGCTTTTGTAGAGAAGACCGCAGAGGATTTACCTTCCCCTGCATATGAGGCACAAGCTGCGGATTCATGACAAATGCATTCTACTGTGGAGACCCTAAGTGATGTGGTTGAGTTTGCCTAGCTGGTTCGGACTTTCCACAGCCTAAACAAGCCCCTTTGAGCACTAAAAAAACTTTACTGAAAGACTCCTCCAATACACTTTATAAGGACTGGCCCAATCCTGAAAAGCATTTTCACTCCTAAGCTTTTGGCCAAAATGTATTATATAGAAAGGGAATTTAAGCAACTAAATGGGCTGTTCAGGTAGTGGACCCTGCTATTTCAGTTCTCAATTAAAACCTTATAATTCCCATTGAGGATGTTTTTCTTTAAAGCGGTTGTATCCCGCTTTTTGACACTTTTACCTACAGGTAAGCCTATAAGGCGGCTTACCTGTAGGTACAAATAATATCTCCTAAACCGGCATGGTTTAGGAGATATTTACAGTGCATGCAGCCGCTCGCGCAAGCGGCGCATGCGCTCTGAAGGTCCGGGGGGACCTTCAATTAAGTTGCCGGGAGCTTGCCGGAAAAATCACTCCCGCGCGCATGCGCGGGAGTGACGTCATCGCGGCTCCGGCCAATCAGCGCGCTGGAGCCGTCTCTTCCGGCCAATCAGCGCGCCGGAGCCGCCGAACCCGGAAGAGACGACGAGGGATCATGGCAGCGCCCGCATCGATGTCCGGGGGTCCGTGTCGGGGCTTCGTTTTAAGGTAAGTTACACATAATGGGCTAGTATGCGATGCATACTAGCTCATTATGCCTTTGTCTTGCAGGTTTTTTTTTTTTATTTTTTTTTTTATAGGGTTTACAACCGCTTTAAGGATTCTGTTGATAGGCATCTCGAAAACCCTCTGAAAGGCCTTCTTTGCCCTTGCAGGTCCTGCCCTCCTGCAGTCATCTATTGTCTGCCATGTCTATTTGCAAGACTATTGTTAACTGGACAAGACACATGAACAGAGATCAGGAACCTGTCTTTGAGGACCCTGCTCTTTTAGAACAATTACAGCTGATGCCTTCAGCGTTGTTTTGTGTTGACACTCTAGAGAATGTAGTTCCCCAAGTCCATAGAATGTACCTCATCTCTGTAACTATGCTCATGTAGAGGTTAAAATTGCTTTAAAAAAAAAAAAGAAAAAAAGTGCCTTCCCTAAGTGCCTTTTTAATGGTAAAAGCATCCGTAATAACTTTATCAAGGAAATCACTGGGGGTACTCAAGCCCCACTAGAAAAAAAGCACGCCTCCTATGGTTACGAAAGAAAAAAAGCAAGATTGATCTTTTCGCTCTTTCCAGGCATCTTTTTCAAAACCAAGGCTTTTTCCCTCTCCTTTCATTGCAAGCTCTAGATTCCCAAGTCCACCAAGGTGTGTGTGGGGGGGGGGGTCTGTTGGTGTTTGTGCCAGTGCCAGTCTGGATCTGAGATGTCTCACACCACTGGGTCCAATCTGCCATTTCAAAGGGTACAAAGAGTTTCCGTCTCACTTTTTGCCTTCTAATTTGCCAGTTTCAGACCAAAAGAAGGCAGATTAAAGTTGGCTGTGCACCAGTAGAATCTCTAATCATTAGTGGAGACAAATCGGCATTCGTTTTTAAACTCAAAACAAAATTTGAACTAGCCGATGGAAAATTTTTCTCAAACATATTTCTAACCGTGTGTGTGGTTTTGGTTCAGGAAAGGTCCATTCATTCCAAAATCACATGTTAAAAGCAAGTCACCGAATGTACTGAGAATTTATGTATGAATGTTCGTGCATCTACTAGTGTGGCCAGCTTTAATGACCAACTTCACGCACAAGTGAAGAGTGGTTGTACCGTTTCCTTTACATGAACGTTTCAAGCTTTATATTCAAACCTATTTACAGTTTGCAAAAACGAAACTTAAAATCTCTAAACCGATTTTTCTTTGTGTATCAAAGTTTCATACCGAAATCAACAAGCTCTGATATATGTTGTTGCCCACCCTTCAGTTTTTTGCTTGGGAACATCTCCTGGTCTATGAACAAAAGATCTGTCCTGTACTATGAAGATAACAGGAATTTTGATTCGCTATGAATTCCTTATGTTTAAGTACAGTACATGAGACAGGCCCATCCCTTCTGTGTCTTGATCACTTGCTTAAAAGAAATTGGATTCTCAGAGAATGGGTGGGGCTATATGTTTTGCTGTACAGACTGCTTTAGTGCATTGTTTGCCGGTGGCCAATCACCTCTGTATGAGTAAAAAAAGTCATTTTTTTAGGGAAGTTGAAATGCCTTTTCCTTTTCACATTTTGAATATGCAGTGCTAAGTTTGGATCCCAGTCTGTGTCCCTGTTTGGGAGATTTACTCATTATCATTGAGTCTGAAATCAGGGAAAAATCTAAATAGTATAGAGAGTAAATCTGATTGAGGAACATCATATTGCTCTATTTCACAACGGCAGCAATGTATACACACCTGTCATTCTCTACCCCTCTGTGCTTGCACTACTAAATGTGTTTGTCATAAGATTCCCTAATGAAATATTCATGGCTACAATGATTTACAAGCATTGTGTTCTGGGAAGGGGGATTGCAAACCCTTTCTGTTGGTAAATCTGCACACAGGAATTGTGAAGAAGAGTATTGCTTCCTCATAACCTTCCAGCTAAAATAACATGAATAGTATCTGGTGGTGATCGTGAATAAAGTGGCCCTTTTGTTAAGGAATTTGTTTTGTGATTGCCTGTGGAATCGCAACTGAACTTGGAAAGAAAATGAATGTGGTACTTCAGGATGTTTATCATTAGCTGAATGCAAAGAAATGTCAAATTACCAGCAAAACGTGTTATGGCCCAAAGCTAAACTCACTCTGTACAAAAGTTGCTGGTATCTGAAATGTGTAATAACGCTCCAAGTTAAATCCTTCCATAGTACTGATTTCCCTGTTGCATTTAATTCCTTATTACCGGGTACCTGACCCATTATATTCAGTGCCTTCTTTACAGGTTATGTTCTGATTTTAATAAACAAGACTTTTCTACAATAATAAACTTGCATTAAGGGTGGTGTGTCTTCACCACTCTGCTAAGACATGTCTCATCAAGATGTTCACATTCAGCGTTCTTTCCTCCCATTGTGCCTTATTATTCAATCCATCACAATCCAGGCCTCTTTCCAGAAAGCTTATCAGAGGCCTCCACCCTTCTAACTTAGCTTTCCTCCCTCTTTTTAAAATTTCCATTAAATTGTACTACTACTACTAGATTTAAAAAGCACGGGTAATCCAAAACATGCAAGTCACTTTTACATAGAGGTTTTACTAATTTTGGGGCAGTTAGCAGATTTCGTGATCCCCTTATACAACCACCTACTAATTTAACCACTTAAGGACCAGGCCTATTTCTGACACTTGTTTACAAGTTAAAATCAGTATTTCTCTCTTGTTCATTTGGGGACACAGCTTCTGATTCTTCTTAACCATTGGGTTTTATTGCCCCCTACAGGAGTAGGACACTAAGCAGGAAAAAAGCTTGACTACACCTATGGGCAGTCCCAGGGGGGTATACTCCCACTCTCAGCTATAGGCACTTTCTGCCTTATTCCTTGCTGGGATCTTCAGCCCTGGCAATTGTTTCCTTTTTTGAAATTAAATTTTTTCCTATCTTTGTTATTTTGTCCCTTTGAGAATCTACAATCAACTGCTGGACTGGGCGAAGAACTGGATATTTTTTTACAAAATCCAGAGGGTCCTCCCAGTCTGGCCAGAGAGCGTGAGTTAAACGCCTCGCGAGGGTGCATACAACCTGGCCTTAGCCTGAGTCACAGCGTTCCTCCTGGCCGACAGCCCCTCCATTCCAATGGAGCGGTGATCTGTCCAGAGCGGTGCCCACTCTGTTCCCCATATGGTAAGTAGCTTCCCCCCCCTCTTCCCCTGGAGGGTTTTGGGGTGGACATCCGCCCCTCCCTGGGACAATCGGACCCCCGTGTTGCCCTCCTGCCCCTCTGAATTTAGGTGGTCACTGTGGGTCTTCCGACCCT
This sequence comes from Pelophylax lessonae, assembly GCF_965119305.1. NCBI lineage: Eukaryota > Metazoa > Chordata > Amphibia > Anura > Ranidae > Pelophylax > Pelophylax lessonae. Next base: position 157,884,791 of record NC_138780.1, on the reverse strand, counting down.
CCCTCCCCCCTGGTTGAGGTTATGAGCTTCCTGTTGCCACCTGCTCCTGAGGGGGGGGCTTTTTAGGATTGCTGCTGGCTCGGGGTTACCTGGTGCATAACGGGGCATTGAGCAGTGTTCCCCGCCACCCAGGGAGGTGGCTACTAGGGCAGGTATGTCCCTGGGCTCACTGCAGTAGTGACTTAAAATTATTGCAGTGAGTGATTACTACTGCAGCAATAGTCCACTGACTCCCCACTGTCTAGCTTTTTTTTCTAGCAGTTTTGCACTGACTGCAGTTAGTGATTTAAAATCATTGCAGTGAGTGCACTACTGCAGCGGTAGTCCACTGACTCCAATCCACTGTCTAGCTCAGGGATCCTCAAACTATGGCCCTCCAGCTGTTGTGAAACTACACGTCCCATGAGGCATTGTAAAACTCTGACATTCACAGCCATGAATAGGCATGATGGGAATTGTAGTTCCTGAACAACTGGAGGGCCATAGTTTGAAGACCCCTGGTCTAGCTGTTTGTCTAGCTTTTTTTTTTCTAGCAGTTTTGCACTGACTGCACTGCAGTAGTGATTTAAAATTATTGCAACGAGTGCACCACTGCAGCAGTTTATGCTTCATTCACAATCAGATAATGTGAAACTGATGTCCCTGCAAGTGCGGTTTTCCTATCAGTTTTCATGCAGTTAAGGTGTGAAGAACGAGCCCTTAATGTTAAAAATGTTAATAATCATCGACCTGTTCAGTAACAGATTTGTGTGGAAAATTGTGTTAATTTTACAAAAAACTTTAAATGTTCAAAATATCGGCCGATACAGATATGCAATGGCCAAAATATCGGTATCGGCAATGAAAAACCGATATCGGTCGATCCCTACTCTAAGGTAGTTCAGTTGGATTCTGAACCTTCAGACATCAGCTCTGGTTCCGTCCACAAAACTGGACTATCTGGGTCTGACTCTGGACTCGGCCTCAGCCTGAGTGTTTCTTCCTCTGGAAAACTCCAGAAATTGCAGTAGGCAATTCAGCTTCTGTTGTCCAGCAGACAGTCATCCCTCCCGGCTTACATGTGGGTGTTGGGCTGGATGGTGCCTACCTTTGAGGCGGTTCTGTTTGCACAGTTCCACACGAGATCACTGCAAAAAGAGATTCTGGGGAAATGTGACAAGAATCTAGTCTCTAAACAATCTGATCCTGTTTAGCCGGGGAACGAGAGGGTCCCTGATTTGGTGGCTTCGTTCTCCGGCACTTCGACAGGGAAATCCTTTCTCCCCCTGTTTTGGACAGTTGTCACAACGGATGCCAGCCAGTCCGGCAGTCCGGGTGGGGAGGCGTCCTCGGCACAGATTGTGCTGGGGGGGGGGGGGGTCCAGACTGCCGATCAAAGTACTGGGACTACGAACGATCAGACTGTCTGCATTATTGGACAATTGTCTTCAGGGATGTCAGTACGAACTCAATCGGACAATGGCAACGGCTGTGGCCTATGTCAATCACCAAGGGGACACAAGACGTGTCCTGGCGACTCGGGAAGTAGCTAGCGTTCTAAGGTGAGCAGACCCATTCATTCACACCCTCTCTGCTATACACATTCCAGGGGTGGAAAATTGCCAAGCGGATTACCTCAGTCGACAGGGGTTTGACCAAGCTCGGGTAATTAGGGTGTACTTGGCAGCTAACGGAGTCTTTCGGCAAGTCTCTCACTATTTGTGCTCGCGGATGAGCCTCGTAAAGGGTTTTCTGCTTCCTCTGTGAGCATTTCCAGATGGATCAGACAGACGGTGATTCAGGACTATTCCATTAAGGGTCAGGTTTCTCCTTTCCCTGTTGAGGCGTGCACTCTATTAAGGGTGCTTAGTGCCTCCTGGGCCTTCCATCATCAGGCGTCAGTGACGCAGGTTTGCAAGGCGGCCACCTAGTCGTCGGTGCACACTTTCACAAAGTTTTATAAAGTGGATGTGTTGGCATCTGCAGATGCTTCTTTTGGCCGCAAGTTTTTGTAGGCTGCTGTTAAGAGGACCTGATCCTCTTTGAGGACGTATTGTTTTTTTTCAGGTGGGCTCCTGTTGCCTGGTTGGGTACTGTTTAGCCTTGGGAATTTTTTTTTGCTGTTCCCACCTTCATGTTTAACACTGCTTTGGGACGTCCCAATGGTTAAAAATATCAGGAGCTGTGTCCATCAGTGAACAAAAGAGGAAAAGGGATTTTTGACCATTTCTCTGATGTTCTTTTTTTTTTTTTTTTTTTAAACACTTTATTGAAAGTTTTATAAGCATACAAGTAAGGTTACAAAAAGTGTACAAAAATCCAAGACCAAGTGGTAACAAACAACCTTAGTAATTTCTCTGATGTTCATTAACTGACACAGCACCCACCCCTCTTTGGATCTGTATTGTTCTGACACAGCTAGGAGGGCCCTCTGGATTTTGTAAAAAAAATATCCAGTGTAGAATCTCAGAGGAAACAAAATAACAGATAGGAGGAGAAATGGATTTTACGGTTTGTAAAAAAAAAAAAAATTTTTTTGTTAGAAAATTGCTTAGAACCTCCAAACATACGTATAATTTTTTTTTTTAGCAGAGACCCTAGAGAATAAAATGGAGATTGTTGCAATACCTTATCACACCGTCTTACAAATGCAATTTGTTTGGAAAAAATAACCCTTTTTTAAATGAAAAATAAGAAAACCGTTAGTTAGCCCAATTCTGTTCTATGATGTGAAAGAAAATGTTACCCCGAGTAAATTGATACCCAACATGTGATGCTTCAAAATTGCGCATGCTCATGGAATGGCGATGAACATTGGTGCTTAAATATCTCCATAGGCGAGGCTTTAAACATTTCTATATTATACAAGTTTAGAGTTACACAGGAGGTCTAGGACTAGAATTATTCCTCTCACTCCAACGATTGCGGCCATACCTCACACTTGTGGTTTGAACACCGTTTACATATGTGGGGGTGACTTGCGTATGCATTCGCTTCTGCGCGCAAGCTTTTATCAACTGCAGAAAAGCTCAGGCCCTATTCAGTTTAAAGGATAAATTCACCTTTTGGGTGTAGGGTGTAACCTATCCACTGGCCCCGAACCTCCACGGCAGTCTTCTTCCCTGGTGCTCTGTCATTGTCTGCGAAGAACGTGGCTGTGTTGCCAAGTCACTCATTTACAGACTTCTGAGAATAGAAAACTACAATGTCTGGCAGCTTTTGCGACTGCCGGCTTGTACTTCTCGATGAACTACCACGTCGCTTTTAAGCACTGTGGTAGTACATTGATGCTTCCTGTTAGTGTGTAACTGTTAGGCCATACGATGTACGGCTAAACAGCTTTCAGAGTCTGCAAGAGACCTGCATTGCACCCACAATCTGCTGATCATTGCTTTCTAGGCTCCCAACAAAAAAAATAAATGCACGTTTTTTTTTTCCCTGCCTGCAAAAAGATGTGCATTTTATTTTTATTTTTTTAAAGGTGAACTCATCCTTTATATCACCAGCTGAGGGCCACATCAGGCCCAACACACACCAGTTTTTGACATGCCTGTTCTAAGCATAAGAAAGCACAGCTTTCAAATCTAGTTAACATTCACAATAGACTTCAGCTCATTCTGCAGCTGCTTTTCCAGGCAGGAAATTCACCTTATTCAGAAGGTTCACTTTGTGTCAGTAGTACCTGCTTTGTAACCCATCTTTTTATGTGCTATAAGACACAAGCAGCAGTTAAATACTTTGGGTGGGAGGCCATCTTCCTAATCCAGTTGGCAAGGGGTTGGTTGGTGGCAAGAATGGCTGCTTAGGGTACCTAAAGTATTTGTAATAGCTCAAGGTTTTATTACCTTCTGTGTGCAGCCCCCCCCCCCCCTAATACTCACCTGAGCTCCCTCTAGATCCAGCGATGTCCAAAGCAGCAGCTCTCCCGGGCCTCTTCCTACTCAGTGGCTTAGACAGTAACAGGAGCCATTCGCTTCTGCTACTTTTAATCACAGCCAGCGAGCCAATGAGGAGAGAACAGGGCCAAGCCACACTCTGTGTGTGAATGGATACATGCAGCAGCTCAGGAGTAAGCGTGCTCAGGTGCCAAATAGCAAGCTGCTGGCTATGGGGGCACTTGGCAGGAGGGGGAAGGGCCAGGAGCACCAGCGGGGGACCCAAGAAGAGAAGGATTTTGGCTGCTATGTGCAAAACGTATGCAGAGCAGATAAGTATGACATGTTTGTAAAAATAAATAAATCTGCCTTTAATGAACACTACTGTATAACGGTAATGTCTAACTCAGATTTATGGGATCTATTAGTAACATTCACAGGTAAACATGAGTTTCAGGAGCTTTTCACTGCTAGAGGTCCGTCTAAATAAATTAGATATTTTCCAACACAATGAATTTCTTGTTTAGTAATTACATAGACAAATACTGCTAAATGCCCCTGGTAATCAATGGTGTCCATAAAAGAAAAAATAAATAAATGCTACACAAGCCTCTCCTAGGTGCACACATTATGATACTGAAAGCATATTTGGTAAAGGCCACACAGGTGTGCTGAAATCTGGGTGAATGTGCTTGTTTTTCTGCAGGAATTCAGACAGGCCTGTCTATCCAGTTACCAATTTTATCACGTTTTCTCTGTTGCAGGTTTTTCTCAATGGCAGCTCAAGTGACAAAGACAGCTATTTAAGCAGTTAAATAATCCCAGCAAGCATGAAGATTTGAGGACATCGGACTAATGTTTTCAAGCACAAAATGTGGCATCCTAATGTTAGAACATATCTGTTGTTGTTGAGCTGTGTTGTTGAGAGTTCTGAGAAACGAGCCATCCTCAACCATTGTAAGCTTCGTTTATCTATGCGTCTGAAAAAAACGGTTCATGTTGGCTTGTTGCAAATAACAAGATTCAAACATGCTATAGACTTTGCCAACCATATTTGTTTTTTCAGAGATTTCGATAAACTAGGCCTTGTCACTTTTTTTTGTGTGTAGATTTTTGCGTTTGTGACTTGTTGCTTTGATAGGTAAATACAGACTTGAAGAAATGTTTTAAATAAGCACATAGTTCAAAGCACAGCTCCAACTTTCTTCTTTTAGCTTTTAAGAAAGTGGGGAAAAGTTTAATTGTCAGTTTTTGTTTTTTTTTTACTACTGTCAGTGACATCACTGGGGAGATTTTCTCAGACTTCTGTGCTGGTGACACCAGGACTAGAAATGGGAAATAGTTGTGGCCAGGACAGGAAGGCAGAGCAATAAATACCTGAAAAAACTACTGCTCTTCCCCACCGTTTCTAAAACTGTTTGACTGAAGTTTGGTTTTACTATTTACTTGTAAGGATTTTAGTTGCAGAAGCAGAGAATGCTCCTGTATAATTATTTCATGTTTATTATCTTACTGTTAGCTCATACTTGACTATTTGTGTGTATTTTCTTTTAGTCTCACATTTTAATATGTTAGTGAGCTGTTTGTTAATGTAAGTTATCCACTCTATGGGTGTGCCAGAATGTTTTGCACATTTGAGGTATTGTATGTTCACAATTGTACATTTTATTTGTCTCGGGGCAGGGAGGGGGAAAAAAATAGCTGCTTCTGAGAGAGAGAGAGAAAGGACTAATGGCTGACATTGTCTGCAGCCTAGCACAGTGCATTAAAACAGTATTAACAAGATTGTCCATATTCTTTTTATTGAGGTTTGTGACCTGGCTGTAATTTAAATTTGTATTATTCTTGGAAATAAAATATTTTGTCAAAACTAGTTTATCAGAGTAACTCTTATCTAAACACGGTACAGTTACTGAAGAGACGTTAAAAAGAATGTATTGTATTACATTTGAGCTGGTTTAAAATCCATATTTGTTTGCATCCATATATATTCACCTTCTTTGCCTGATTGAGGCTTCAAATAGTGGTGTTGTATCTACAGTTCCTACTGAACCTATTCCAAGAAGGCCCATAAAGTTACAGATATCCTGATACTTAATCATTGTCTTGACAAAGGTCAAACATAGTAAATAACCATGTAATCCAGCTGCACTTCCCAATTCTTAGGATTCATGTACATTGCAGCCCCTAAACTTTAGTTTAGGAGCTTTTGGCGTTTGTTTTTTTTTTTTTGTTTTTTTTTTTTGCAAAGCCCTTAAACTCAACTCCATAAAAGCCTGTGCCCATGTACACCTAGGCTTTGAGAATCATTTAGGGCTAGGAGGTTTAACCTACCTTTTCTGAAACCAGAAGAATGGCGTTCAGGATAGGAATGTTTTGACCGCCGGCCACACACAATTTTGCCATGTTTCGAGTTTTACCATGGTCATAATAGGCTATGTGTACATGAAGCCTTACCTGGGATCAGTTTGTGTTAGTTTTCAAGTAAAACCTTTCGATAGTCAAATATGGGAAGCCAAGCAACTAGTATTTGCAGAAACAGGTCAGAAGTAGCAGCTCCTGTGTCTCTTTTTCCAGACCAGAGCTTCCCAAAAAACCGGAGAGTTCAAACTGAACAATTGTTCTGTTCATGTTTAGACCTATCGAAATGAGGGTAAAAAAAGAGCAGCCGGCTAACTTTTGGGAACCTGTCTACTTTCTATTCTCCCAGATGAGCCACAACAGTTAATTAGTAGATACATTTTCGCCAGCACACAATGGATCTTGCAAAAGCAGTCCAAAAGCTTTATTGCAAAAAGGATCACATAAAAAAAAAAAAAACAGTGCAACGTTTTGGAGCCACGCAGGACCCCTTTGTCAGGCATGTGATGTGAATTTACAACAGTTAATTAGGGATCTTGTCATTGAATGACTATAGGTACTATTACATAGTTAATAGTTCAACCAATAATATTAAATTACATCTTTTTATATAAAGGTTTTCCATACAACATTTATGAATGGGTATATAACTGTTTGTGATGAACAGATAATTTAGAATAAATTAATGATAAATAGCAAATTAGTAAATTAAAAAATTGGTCTGTGATCACACCTAGTACCAAATGAATGGGAAATGTTTATTAATGGGTCTTCTTGCCAACGTGGCAAAATATTGACATAGTTACAGTGCCTTAAAGTATTCATACCCCTATATTTCCCATATTTTGTCATGTTACAACTGAAAATGTATGTATTTTATGTGATAGACCAACACAAAGTGGCACAAAATTGTGAATTAAAAGAAAAATAACTGTTTTCACATTTTTACAAATATCTAAAAATTGTGGCGTGCATTTGTATTCAGCCCCCCAATACTCCTGTAGAACCACCTTTCACTGCAATTACAGCTGCAAGTCTTTGGGGATGTCTCTACCAGCTTTTGCACATCTAGAGAGTGACATTTTTGCTCATTCTTTGCAAAATAGCTCAAGCTCTGTCAGATTGGATGGAGAGTGTCTGTGAACTGAAATGTTCAAGTCTTGCCACAGATTCTCAATTGGATTTAGGTCTGGACTTTGACTGGGCCATTCTAACACATGAATAGGCTTTGATCCACACCATTCCATTGAAGCTCTGGCTGTATGTTTAGGGTTGTTGTCCTGCTGGAAGGTGAACCTCTGCTCCAGTGTCAAGTCTTTTGCAAACTCTTAACAGGTTTTCTTCTAAGATTGCCCTGTATTTGGCTCCATCCATCTTCCCACCAACTCTGACCAGCTTCCCCGTCCCTGCTGAAGAAAAGCATCCCCACAACATGATGCTGCCACCACCATATTTCACAGTAGGGATGGTGTGTTCTGGGTAATGTACTGTGTTTTCCACCACACACAGCGTTTTTGCTTTCAGACCAAAAAGTTAAATTTTGGTCTTATCTGACCAAAGCACCTTCTTTTACATTTTTACGTTTGCTGTGACCCCGCATGGCTTCTCGCAAATTCGACTTCGTATGACTTTCTTTCAACAATGGCTCTCTTCTTGCCACTCTTCCATCAAGGCCAGATTTGTGGACAGATTCTCCCACCTGAGATGTGGCTGTCTGCAGCTCCTCCAGAGTTATTATGAGACTCTTGGCTGCTTCTCTGATTAATTCTCTCCTTGCCCGGCCTGTCAGTTTAGGTGGACGGCCATGTCTTGGTAGGTTTGCAGTTGTACCATACTCTTTCTGTTTTTGGATGATGGATTGAACAGTGCTCTGTGAGATGTTCAAAGCTTAGGATATTTTTGTATAACCTAACCCTGCTTTAAACTTCTCCACAACTTTATCCCTGACCTGTCTGGTGTGTTCCTTGGCCTTCGTGATGTTTGTTCACTAAGATTCTCTAACAAACCTGAGGGCTTCACAGAACAGCTGTATTTATACTGAGATTAAATTACACACAGGTGGGCTCATCTACAATCAACTGCCGGACTGGGCTGGATAATCTAGATCCACTAGTCACCCCGGTCTGGCCAGCGAGCGTGTGCAGACCACAGCTCCACGCTAGGTCGGCCATGCTATAGCCCCACTGGACGGGGGCTGGCCTGTGAGTTAAGCGTCTTGCAAGGTCACATAAGACCAGGTCTTGGCCTGAGTCACAGCGTTCCTTCTGTCCGACAGCCCCCCCATTTAGATGGTGAGGGGTTCTGTCTGGAGCGGTGCTTGCTTTGTTCCTGGTATGGTGAGTAGCTGTTCCCCCCCCTCTCCCCCCTAAAGGGTTTTGGGGTGGACATGGGTCCCTCCATCCCGTCAGGCATCCCCTTTCATCTGTCCCCATCCTACACCCCCCTCCACTTATGCTGGGGGCTGTGTGGGTGGTCTGGTCCCCCTCCTTGGCTGGGGGCAGGGGGGCTATGCTGGCGATGGGGGCTGGCAACTGGACAATCTTCTGTGCAGGGGGAGGTTGTACCTGCTGGGGGCTACTGCCAGGGCCCCCCTACCTGCCTGGGCCTGTCCTTGAGGCCTAGGGATCCCTCCTGGGAGCCTCGTGGTGCTGCCATTTTGCTGTAGTCTGTGTTTCTATGCACGGCAGCCATTTTGCAGTGGTTTGCCATTAAAAATAGCAGCAGCTATGACAGTGGAGCCCTGTGGGCTGCGATTTCAACTGTGGGAGCCCCTCCTCATCCCCTGATGCTGACTCCTGGATCTTTCCACTTCCTGTTTGCCACACGCGAAGTGCAGATTATCCTGGTGACTGCAGGTGCCTGTTTCTGCTAGGTGGTGAGTCTGGTGGGGTCCTCTCCCTCTCTGCTAAGGATCGTTTGGTGCTTTGTGCCTGGCAACCGGGTGGTGCTGCTAGTGTGGTGGGGGTTGGTCCCTTTTGCAGTAATTTACACTTTTTTTGAGGTCCCCCTGGTGAATCTTGGAGTCTTTGGAGTACATCTCCCCACCTGATCTCCTCTCTGAGGCTGCGGGGTCCTGTGGGTCCCAACCATCCATTGATGCACTGACAATGGTCCTGGAGTCCTTGGTGGAGGTGGCTTTCGGGCGACGGGCTAGCAAAAAGCGCTTCCCTGCCTCATCAGATCCTGAATCTGATTAGTCTGCCGCGGACGTGGGTCACCCTGCTGGGTCTGTGACCACGCGCCTAGAATCCTTAGATAGTGAGGATGATTCGTCCACATCTGCAACCACGCACAAAAAGGCACTGATTGTAGCTGTGCGTGAGACCTTGAAGAGGAAGGACGCAGCTGCGACGGAGGCGCAGGTTCCCTTTGGCACTCACAAGCCATCCAGAGCGTCAAAGGTGTTTCCTTTCCCTGCCTATTTTGACAGAATTGTCACTAAAGAGAGGGGACGACCAAATTTTCCCCATGGGGTCCCTAAGCAATTTACTAGGCGTTACCCCTATGAGGAGTCCCTTATTAAGAAGTGGTCTGTTCCACTGGTTTCCAGATTGAACAAGGCAACCATAATTCCGGATAAAGAGTCCCCGGGCTTTAGGGATCCGGCAGACAGGAAGGCGGAGGCTGTGGCCCGCAATATGTGTACAATCTGGCTGGTTCGGCACTGAGGTCAGTATTCATCATTGCCCTGGTGAATGACCGAGTGGGCTAAGCTTTTACACCGTGACCTGGAGGGAGGACAGCTCCCCACTGCCTTTGCTGAGCTGGTAGAACAGTTGGTCCAGGGGCTGCAGTTTATCTGTGATGTCTTTGGATGCGGCTCAGCTTTCTGTTTCGGCAGTGGTCCTTCAGCGTCTTTTGGATTAAATGCTGGTCTGCGGACCAGACTTCTAAAAAGGCCTTGACTGATCTCCCCATTTAAGGGGATCGCCTGTTTGGGGCTACCCTGGATGACAACATTAAAGGTCTCACAGGGGGAAAGAGTACTTTCCACAGAAACTGAACACTGTCTGAGCCTACCCTGAAGGAAGAACATCATTGGAACACCTTGGCTATTTCATGTCCAGCAGCTGTTGGGACAGTGAACACTTGTCCAGAATATTATTGTGTGTCTGTGTATGTATATATATAAAAAATATAGAGCTAGAGAGAGAAGCTGTTAGGATTATGTAACATCCAGCTCCTTGTTTTTGGATAAGAGTAAGTGCTTTGTTCAATACATTTTTATCAATTTTTTAATTTAGCAAGCTACAGTGGAACAAGTTTAATTTTGTTTCACCTTGTGTTTGAAGTACAATAAAATATGCTGAAATCACAAAGCATTTTTAAATGTCTGTAATATATCACACAAGTACTATAGATTATGTCAGCAGATCTGAAAAAAGTCATTTCCATCTGTCCACACAACACAGTCTGCCAAGCTGTTTCTTCTGAGCAAATTGCTCTTGTTTTATGAAGTCTGGTGTTCAACTTGTTTGTCATTCAGCTTCTGGCTTATCTATATCATTCTTACATGAGTTGCCCACTCATCTCTGGTAGGACTTCCAGAACCCAGGATATTGCCTGTCACTGCATTTACGGCTCAATAAATAACTTAGGAGGTAAGAACACGTGAATTTACATAACAGAGAGATGGTAATTTCGGCACATTGTCGATTTGGTAGCCTTTCCACCTAACTTGGCATTGTCACTTTGTTACAAAAGTGCAGCAGTATATGTGATTAATTATGGTCCTGTCACCTCTGCTATCAAGCAGTCCTGATTTATTTTATTACACAATAGTAAATTAAAGCCTGATCTGTACCTAAATGGTGGTTTCATCAAGCTGAAAGCTTTGTTTGCAAGTCATTATTAAAGAATCTCTTTTTGTTCATTGGTTTTACATTGAAATATAAAAAAATGTAGTTTAGAAACACACAAAAACGGAATGCATTCTATTATGTTTGAAATTCTATATCTACACATGGGTAGCGATATGTAATCTGCTTCCTGCCTTGCAGTCTACACTGGCTGTGTTTTAAGCCAGCCATAGACAGTTCAGCAGGAACCAGCCGACGTTTGAACCATGTATGGGCAGGCTGAATGTACCAAGTTGATTGATCAACTTGGGTACCACCAGCCTGCCATATTTTGCATGTGATTTTTGCTAGCAATAATCAATCACTGACTTCTCACAGCAGGGACGGCTTCCCCACCTGGAGAAAACAACGGCTCGGCGTGAGGGATTCCCTTGCCAATACTGCCTGTGTTGATGGGGGAACTCATGGTTGCAGGAAGAAATTTGTTTCATGTGTGGCCTGCATTACTGCACCTTAAAATGCAAGTCCACAAGTCAGATTGAAAAATATGAACTCTGTGTGGCTAATGGCTTGTTAGCCAGAGTTACTGTAGCATCTAATGTACACACATCTACATTTAACCTGCTGGCGCCCACGCTATAGCCGAAAGACGTCTACAGCGCGGACCTAAATTGCAGAGAGAGCGTACATTGACGTCCTCCCGTGCACGAACGGCCTGCGCACTTCCTGCAGAGCGTGCCCGGCTTGCTCTGATCAGCTAGTCCACAAGACTCGCCTGATCACAGATCGGAGTAAGGGGGCAATTCCGTCCCCTTACCACGTGATCAGCTGTCAGCCAATGACAGCCGATCATGTGAAGTAAACAGCAGCCGGCAATCGGCTGTTTTTTTTTCTCCTCACGCTGTCAGTGTGAGGAGAAAGAAAAATGATCGCCGGCTCCTGTCAGAGGGACATCAGTCCCGAAGAGGAGAGGGCAAATTGCGCCCATCAGTGTCACACACCAGTGCCCCATCATAAGTGTCACCTACCAGTGCCTATCCTTGCCCAAAAGTGCTGCCTATTAGTGCCCTTCAGTGCCACCTATCAGTGTAGCCTCATTGCACATCAATGAAGGAGAAAAATTACCTCTTTGCAAAATTTTATAATAAACTATAAAAACTGTTTTGTTTGCAAAATTTTTGGTGTTTTTTTGTTTGTGCAGCAAAAAGTAAAAACCCCAGTAGTGATTAAATACCACCAAAACAAAGCTCTGTTTGTTTGAAAAAAAATTATAAAAATTGAATTTGGGTACAGTATTGCATGACCACACAATTGACAAAGTGTGACAACGCTGAAAGCTGAACATTGACCTGGGCAGGAGGGGGGTTTAAGTGCCCAGTAGGCAAGTGGTTAATATGGTAGCCCAAACCGCTACAATTTTAAAATCACATCAAAATTTAACATAGAATTCCAGGTTTAATATGACAAATTAAATGCAATACAATGCGGTCTCTGATTGGCTGAGGTGGAGAGGTCTCTGATTGGCTGAGGTGGAGAGGCAGGCAGATGACAACACAATTTTTCTCAGCCAGTCAGCGGAAACCTTGTATTCTCGATATAAATACAAGTATTCCCCTGAATGGCGGAGAAGTACTCACCCAAACTCTAGTGCTGGGAAGTTGCCCATACTCCTGCAGGAACACAATGCCAAATATTAAGTAATATAAGTAAATCGTTAATGCTACTACAGCATATTACAGCACACACTGCAGTCAAATAGTTATTTCAATAATTCATTTGGGGCCGTTTCGCTCAAACAAACTAAAGTATTTGCTAAACCTGGAAATTCTGCTGTAAACATAACACTGCAACAACAACACAAAATATGTGCTACCTGTAAATACAATATACCTTCATGGTAAATTTGAACCTCAAGGAAAATTCTAAATTACCCTTTTAGTGAGAATCCCCCCCATTTATTGCAAGATTTGCATGCTTTTTTTTTTTTTTTTTATTTCCAGGGGTAAAAAAGTTCCCCCACTTCCAAAGGCTTTTTCCTGTTGGTGCAACTGCTCCCCCAAAGCCGTACATCTTTTGCAGGTATTCTGTTGTCATCATGTAGGATTTAAAAGATTATTTCACATTTTCAGGACACATGATGAGCATAACAGTCTTGCATTGCAAGTAAGAATGCCATGGGGCCCATCCACCAAAATAATCATTTAACCCCCTAGCAGTGCAGAGTGGCCCTTCTTATATTTTTCTAAATATTCCTTACCATTTAGTTAGGCCTAGGCCTTGCTAGCTACCAGCCCAAAAGCAATAAATCTCCTTCCTCTCTTCGAAAGGAGAACACACTCGCAAACAAAGAAATACAAAAGATGATGCCCAGAGTGTAGTATTTGATAGAAACCGTAAAAAAATGCGCACTCACATTAGCCAAAAAAGCAGTACTGCATAGTATGCAGGTAAAATCACAGATCCAAGGGATCAATACAGACCTAGGAGGGGATCAGATGAGACCTAGACATCTGTATTTAAAACAGGTACAGTCCCTCATATGGCACTTTTCCACTGCAAGTACCGGCTCGGCTCTACTCGGCCCGGTTTGCTTTTCCACTGCGGTACCGCATGGTATAGTGTTGGAACAGTTCGGTACGGTATAGGTTTGCTTTTCCACTAAAGTAGTACTAAAGTTAAGTGGGTGGGATAACAACGGGGTGGGTGTGATTCTCTGACCAATCAGTGGCTAGTAGTGACTGCATGCAAAGGATTGTGGGATATGGTACCAGTTTGGTACCTGTTGGAACCACAATCGAGTAGGTACTGTTTTTTCAGAGCCGTACCGTACCGTTCGGTTCCATGCAGTGGAAAAGCAAACCTATACCGTACCGTACCGAACCGTTCCGACCCTATACCATGCGGTACCGCAGTGGAAAAGCACAAAAGCGGGCCGAACCGGTACGGTTCCATGCAGTGGAAAAGCGCCATTAGAGAGAGTAAAAGCTGACCATACACTACTAGATTTTAGTTTGAAAATGTTAATTTTAAAAATATTCTTCTAATTGAAAAAATATTCTTTCTAAATATTCTTTTAAGTTTATAATTGATAGTAGGGTCAAATTGATGTAAGATTTTGGCCACAATGAAGAGAAAAGTTATAGGAGCAGGATTTTATATTTTTCTCAAGAGAACCTATTTCAGTAAACGTGTTCTTCGTTCAGCAGTCTATTCACTCTAAAATTTAATGTTACAAGCAATTTTTTTTTTTTTTTTTATAATGTGTATATATAAACTATCAAATTAAATTAGTCAGATCATCACATGCACTGAAAAAGTTTGTATTGTTTGAAAACCTTCTACTGAATGGCCAGCTTTAGTAGCTGCACAATGGAGAAAATCTGTAACAGAGTCATTAGTTTAGAATTTCTTTGATCTAGATGCAGAATTTCCACTTTCACCTTCTGTTTTCCACAAAATCCAGCTTGAGACCAGTGGTAAGACCATCATTTCCTCTTTGCTTGTAGTTTTTCCAGGTAACCAACTTGTGACCCCAATCCTATGGACAGTTCTCAAAGGCACTTTTCACACGGGCGGGGATCCTGTTGCGATTAGGGGATCTGTGAGTCGAACTCCATGAGTTGATTCCCGCTGATCAGAGCACAGTGGGATGAATGACACATCCATGTATGCTCAGTTCATGCAGAGTGGACATAGTGAGACCCCACTCTGCTCTCTGGGCAGCTACCTGTGATCCGAGTCTGTCAAATTGTAGGACGAAGCAGCCCTCAACATTTTTTTCTACCGGACCTAAAGGTAGGTAGGTGTAAACAGACACAAGTTAGTTTACATCTGCCTGCCTACAGAGGGCTGAATTCAAAGACATCTCAAAAATCAAAGTAAAAAAAGAGGATGCAGCAGGCTTGTTCATTTTGCTGAAATTTCAAAGCAGCAAATCAAAATGTTACTCAGTAGTTTGTATGCATGCCTGACAACGTAAGGACATGCTCCTAATGAGACAACGTATGGTGTCCTGGGGTATTTCCTCCCAGATCTGGACCAGGGCATCACGAGCTTCTGAACAGACAGAGGTGCAACCTGGCGGCACTGGATGGACCGAAAACATAATGTTCCAGATGTGTTCTATTGGATTTAGGTCAAGCGAGTGTGGAGGCCATTCAATGGTACCAATTCCTTTATCCTCCAGGAACTAACTGCATACTCTTGCCTCATGAGAATGAACATTGTGGTGCACCAGGAGGAACCCAGGACCCATTACATCAGCGTAAGGTCTGACAATCGGTCCAAGGATTTCATCCCGATACCCAATAGCAGCCAGGGTGCCATTGTCTAGCATGTAGAGGTCTGTGTGTCTCTCCATGGATATGCCTCCCCAGACCATCACTGACCCACCACCTAACCAGTCATGCTGAAAGATGTTACATGCAGCAGTACATTCTCCAAGGCTTCTCCAGACCCTTTCTTGTCTGTCACATGTGCTCAGGGTGCCAGTGGTGAACCTGCCAATTCTGGTGTTCGAAGGCAAATGCCAATCTAGCTCCATGGTGCCGGGCAGTTAGCATAGGGCCCACTAGAGAACCTTGGGCCCTCAGGCCCCCCTCATGAAGTCTGTTTATTATGGTCAGAGACATCCACACGAGTTGTCTGCTGGAGGTCATTTTGTAGGACTCTGGCAGTGCTCATCCTGTTCCTCCTTGCAAAAAGGAGCAGATACCGGTCATGCTGATGGGTTCTACTGCCCCGTCCAGCTCTCCTAGAGTAACTGCCTGTCTCCTGGAATCTCCTCCATGCTCTTGAGACTGTGCTGAGAGACAAAGCAAACCTTCTGGCAATGGCACATATTGATGCGCTTTCCTGGATTCCTGGAGGAGTTGGACTGCCTGTGCAACCTCTATAGCAGGGATCCTCAAACTACGGCCCTCCAGCTGTTGCGGAACTACACATCCCATGAGGCATTTTAAAACTCTGACATTCATGAGACATCCGACATGACTAGGCATGATGGGAATTGTAGTTCCTGAACAGCTGGAGGGCCATAGTTTGAAGAACCTTGCTCTATAGGGTCCAGGTATCCCCTCATGCTACCAGTAGTAACATGGACCCTAGCCCAAATTCAAAACTAGTGAAAAACAGTCAGAAAAGATGAGTAGGGGAAAAAACATGTAAAACCATTCCTGTTTTGGAGGTTGTCTCATGGTTGCCCATCTAGTGCACCTGTTAATTTTATTAACACCAAAGCAGCTGAAACTGATTAACAACCCCCCTCTGCTACTTAACTGACCAGATCAATATCATAGGAGTTTAAGTGACTTAATGTTATACTCTGCTCAAAAAAAGTAAAGGAACACTTTTTAAACACTTTAGCCCCAGAGGATTTGGCTGCTCAATGACCAGGCCCTATTTTGCAATTCGGCACTGTGAATTTAATGGACAATTGCGCGGTCGTGCGACGATGTACCCAAACGAAATTTACATCCTTTTTCCCACAAATAGAGCTTTTCTTTTGGCGGTATTTGATCACCTGTGCGATTTTTATTTTTGCACTATAAACAAAAAAATAGTGACAATTTTGAAAAAATAACAATATTTTTCACATTCTTTTATATGAAATTCTCAAAAGAAAAAAAAGTAAAAATCAAAATTTTTTAACATTTTAGGCCAATTTGTTTTCTGCTACATATTTTTGGTAAAAAAAAAAAATCACAATAAGCGGGAAAGATTTATGTCATTTTTATTTTATTTTTTTTACTAGTAATGGCGGCGATCTGCGATTTTTTGCTGGACTGCGACATTGCTGCGGACAGATCGGACCCCTGACTGACATTTTTGACACTTTTGGGGCTACCAGTGACATTAGTACAGTAATCAGTGCTAAAAATATGTTACTGTAAAAATGACACTGGCAGGGGTTAACAGTATGGGTGATCAAGGGGTTAAATGTTTCCCTAGGGGCATGATTCTAACTATCAGCGGGCATGGCTTGTGAAGTCATCCCAGAGACATGCGATCCTATATAGCAGGATCACATAGCCAATGTGATCACTTCAGGGAGAATGACAGACGGCTGTGTTTACATCAGCCGTCTGTCCTTCTCTCTCAGCTGCGGGAGATCGGGAGTGGCCGGCGGCCATTAAAGCTGCCTGTCGCACGCACTGGCTCCCCGGCTGACAAGCGGGGACGGGAGCGCGCCGCCGGCGGTGCGCGCTCGCCCCCTAGAGTCTCCTGAGCGAGCGACATAGTACTAAGTCGGTTTGCCCAGGAGCGGCTGCCTGCCGCAGTAAATCTGGGGTGGGCGGTTGTTAAGTGGTTAACCAGTGTAGGATAAGGAATGGATGGCAATGAGGCACTCTATGGCAACCAGCCAGCAAAGTGCGAAGCATGTATTACTTAGAGAAGTGGGGATCATATTGATGACCGTTGAGACCTCACTGAACTTTGATGTACTGGGAAACAAAGGCTATTCAACCCACAAGTGATGACAGTGACAAGGGGTACATTATAAAAAGCAGATAAGTCCTTTGAGTAGAGCAACAGCACATCCAAATCATCTGCTTTTTATAGTGTACCCTGGTCACTGGCATCCATTTGGGTTGAATGGCCTTTGTTTTCTAATACATGAAAGTCTGTTGGAGTTTCAATGGGCGTCATTGTGGTGCTACCCTTATCAGGCTGTATTCCTAATTTGCTTTTGTTACCATCACTTCTTGTCATCAAAATGGAACAGAAAGTTATAGTCTAAAGTGAGGGGGAATTTCCCACTTAGACAACTGTCCCAGATCAAATGTTCCCATTAGAAGATTTCCCATTTTCCTGTTTTGAGGACAACTCTAACATTTTAGATTTCCCATTATTTATAGAGGTTCGTTCTAACCCTTGCTCACTCAACCCAAAGCCTAAAAATATAATTTGGGCTATACATACAATATAGCTTGAAAAATCACAGATATTTCATGTACTGATATTTTTATGCATTGGCAGTAGATAATTGTGTACCATCTGTGGTTTTGAAACATTCGATTTTTTAGTAAACATCCATAAAACACAATAAGTTTACAGAATCTTTCTGTTTTAGTTTTCTGCAGCTCAATGTGAGGTCTCTTGGGGTGGAGATGTATCGAGAATAACCGCATGTCCTCAGTGGTTAAGGGCTTTGAATGTTTAGACTGTTTCATCATGTATGCTAGGTGTGTTAGCTTTAACCCAGGGTGTGTTTGTGATACACCCACCAAGGCATCCTGAGTTTCGTATGAATAAACATTTTATTCTCAGAGAAGACATCTCCCTGCTCAGTCCTGATTCAGGACACTCAGAAGGAGCTCAGGTTTTTCCACTAGGCCACTCATACTTTAACCATCATATTAAAAAAACATTAAATATTTTTAAATAACTATAATTTAATTGGAGCAACCAGGTTGGCGCTATGTCTTGGTGGTATCCCATTTCAAGCTCCCCTTCTGAAAAGGTCACTAGATTTAGTTTTACAGTCTAGATTGGAGGACTATATATACAGCATCTCACAAAAGTGAGTACACCCCTCACATTTATGTAAATATTTTATTATATCTTTTCATGTGACAACACTGAAGAAATTACACTTTGCTACAATGTAAAGTATTGAGTGTACAGCTTGTAAACTAGTGAGGGTACAGCTTGTATAACAGTGTAAATTTACTGCCCCCTTAAATAACTCTACACAGCCATTAATGTCTAAACTGCTGGCAACAAAAGTGAGGACATCCCTAAGTGGAAATATCCAAATTGGGTCCAAAGTGTCAATATTTTGTGTGGCCACCATTATTTTCCAGCACTGCCTTAACCCTCTTGGGCATGAAGTTCACCAGAGCTTCACAGGTTGCCACTGGAGTCCTCTTCCATTCCTCCATGATGATATCACGGCGCTGGTGGATGTTAGAGACCTTGCGCTCCTTCACCTTCCGTTTGAGGATGCCCCACAGATGCTCAATAGGGTTTAGGTCTGGAGACATTCTTAGCCAGTCCATCACCTTTACCCTCAGCTTCTTTAGCAAGGCAGCGGTCATCTTGGAGGTGTGTTTGGGGTCATTATTATGTTGAAATACTGCCCTGAGGCCCAGTCTCTGAAGGAAGGGGATCATGCTCTGCTTCAGTATGTCACAGTACATGTTGGCATTCATGGTTCCCTCAATGAACTGTAGCTACCCAGTGCCGGCAGCACTCATGCAGCCCCAGACCATGACACTCCCACCACCATACTTGAATGTAGGCAAGATACACTTGTCTTTGTACTCCTCACCTGGTTGCCCCCCACACATGCTTGATACCATCTGAACCAAATAGGTTTAGCTTGGTCTCATCTGACCATAGGACATGGTTCCAGTTATCCATGTCCTTAGTCTACTTGTCTTCAGCAAACTGTTTGTGGGCTTTCTTGTGCATCATTTTTTTTTAGAAAAGGCTTCTTTCTGGGAGACCAATTTGATGCAGTGTGCGGCATATGGTCTCTTCACTGACAGGTTGACCCCCACCACTTCAACTTCTGCAGCAATGCTGGCAGCACTTATACATCTATTTCCCAAAGACAACCTCTGGATGTGATGCTTTTTTCAGATCCTCAGAGAGTTCTTTACCATGAGGTCCCATGTTGAACTTCCAGTGACCAGTATGAGAGAGTGAGAGCGATAAAACCAAATTTAACACACCTACTCCCCATTCACACTTGAGACTTGTAACACTAACGAGTCACATGACACCGGGGAGGGAAAAAGGCTATTTGGGCCCAATTTGGACATTGTCACTTAGGGGTGTACTCACTTTTGTTGCCAGCGGTTTAGACATTAATGGCTGTGTGTTGTTATTTTGAGGGGACAGCAAATTTACACTTTTATACAAGCTGTACCCTCACTACTTTACACTGTAGCAAAGTGTAATTTCTTCAGTATTGTCACATGAAAAGATATAATACAATATTTACAAAAATGTGAGAAGTTACTCACTTGTTAGATACTGTATATGTATATATTGTTTATTCGGACATCAGTAAATATGGGCTGTGGGAGAAAATGGATGCACCTTGACGAATTGCAGAAAAACAAGGTGGGGACTGAGAAGGTGGAGGTCATGAACATCATACAGCTAACATACCTGATAGGAAGAAAACCAGGACTCCCAGTGCTACCCCATGAGTATTAACCATTTACAGAAAGCCTGTACTAAGAGAAATATATAACAACTGCCATGGCTGATTTCTTTATGAAATTGCTAGTTGGCTGTCTGTCTAGAACCGGCATGTCCAACCTGCGGCCCTGAACCCCAGGCAATGCTGCCCACTGCCCCCTGACAATTTTTTTTTGCTGGGGAGGAAGGAAGTCGGGTCGAGGGCATGGCCACAGCGGCTTCCAACTAATGGTAGGCAGAAGCTGACTCGGAGGGGAGGGGGGGGGGTCATGGTGGTTAGAGTGTTCCTTTAATATCTCACAGAAGAAGTAAACCTCTGTATACTGATTCCATTTCATTTGATCATCCTCTAGTTGTGTTAAATTAGTGTGGGGGGTGCGGCGGCGCGGCAGCATTTTATTACTTCTATACCATAACTATAGTATATATTTTATATGCGGCCCGAGAAAATTTCTCTACACTCAATGTGGCCCAGAGAAGCCAAAAGGTTGGACACCCATGGTCTAGAACTTCAACTTTGACGCACTGATTTGGAATAAGCTGAACAAAAATGGCAAACACCCCAATTTATAACTGGCTTTAGAGCACATTTACCAGTTAGCCAGAAAAGAAACACTAACAATTTGGTTAATAATAACTAATACATTTTTTTAACATTGTTGGGGATTAGGGGTAAATGCCTGCATTAGTTGGGGAAAGTTCAGGGCGGGGGGAGGGTATTTTTACTTTTATGGTACAAAGCACACTTGTTTCCTTTTGGCAGACACAGTGGGGTTTTTGCAGAGAAACCAATCAGCTTCTAACCTCAGCTTCTTTAATTAGGCTTTGACAATAAAACCTGGAAGCTAAATGGTTTCTCTGCAGAAGTGTGACTGATTTTGCCCTCTTTAGCTTTAGTAAATAAACCTTAGTCTGTGTCAATGTTTTGCTTATTATCGATACTACCACATGCCCTCCTGACTGGTGAATAGTACTCCTGCCTTATAGGTTTTCTTTCACTATATGCTGAGGTGAGATATGTTGAGGTTGTTAATATATTACTCAGACCATGGCCTCAATAAAACTACTTACGTGGAATGTCTGTGGTTTGAGGGAAAAAATAAAAAGGTCTGTGGTTTGAGGGAAAAAAATTAAAAGGTCAGCCATCTTCTTTTTTCCTAAAAAACAGCACATAGACATTCTAGTCCTGGTGGAAACACATGCAGAGGGTCGTATACAGTTGGCACTTAAACACCCATGGATTGGTTTGGCATTTCACTCCACCTATACCACCCACTCAAGGAGGGTCTAAATTCTCATAGCCAAATCTATTCATTTTGAACTATGGAGATCTCTAGTAGACCCTCAAGGTAGATTTGTGTTCTTATATACTGCTTCATATGGTAAACAAATACTTCTGTTAGCATTTTATGTCCCACCACTATTTTGTTCCACAGTACTAAACGAAGGGTTTACTTTCATGGCACATAACCCCGCAGTCACAGCTGGGTGATTTTAACACTACCCTAAACCCTAGCTTAGATAAAGTATGGAATCATATTGAAACATTTGAATCCTTCAATCTAGTCCATCACTCATGATACACGATTCTCCAGACCTATTACCAATTTCAACTTAGTTGGAGACATAAATACCCCTCTACTCAGGCCTTCTCCTGTCACTCCACTTCTAACCAAACCATGTCCCACAAAGACTTCATTTTATTATGCCAAAGGCTCATACTAAGACTAATAGAACCTGGTTTTGTCCCAGACTTTTTTCAGACCATAGCCCCTACTGGATTGCATCTACAACATAATAGACCCCTGTCTACCTGGCGTCTCAACCCATTTTGGCTCACTCTCCTCCCGGAGGATGAGAACATTACAAAAGAATAGCAACCCTATTTCTTAGAAACAAAGCACTGCTTCCTGTTCTGCAGTTTGGGACGCTTCTAAAATTCATGTCAGATTCATTCTTACCTCATGTATTGCTAAATTTAAGTAATCATCTGAAAATGTTCTTAATCAGGCTGTCTTAGATCTGTCCTCTTCTGAACAGCTATGTGTTACTGACCCCTCTCCTGCTCAAGCTGCCGCCCTCAAATTACAATCCAGATTGGTAAACTAACTGCAATATGAAAAGGCTAGACAAAAACTCTTTTTCTATAAACAGAAATTATTTGAGCATGGAGAAAGAGCTGGTAAGCTTCTTGCATACTTAGCACATTGCAAAGACAGACCCCCACAGTTGTTATACTGTAACTCTGCGTTCCTCCACTGGATATATCAGAACTGAACCCAATCAAGTTACTGCCAAGTTCAGAGAGTTTTTAAAACATTGTACACCTCTACTATCTCAGATGATATGGTACCAAAGCAAACCTTTTTAGAATGCATTAAATTCCCACAATTTACCGATTAACAGATTAAATCGTTGGAAGCACCATTCACGATCGAGGAGATAGCTAAAGCGGTCGCTAAATTTTCATGCTCTAAACCCCCAGGCCTAGACGGTTTACCCAAATAATCCAATATTCCAAACTACTAATACCCAAACTTTTATCTCTTTTCAACCATATATTTGAAACCTCCACCTTACCCCCCTCTATGAGAAAGGCGCTCATAGTATTAATACCAAAACCTGGAAAAGGTGCAGGTCTCCCTGCATCTAATCACCAAATCTCCCTTCTACAAGTTGATATAAAAATTCTTGCTAAAATCCTTGCTGTACGCCTCAACCAGGTAATACCTTGGTACACACAGATCAGTCTAGCTTCATGCCTCGGGCGGAATACTTCCTTCAGTTTGAGAAGATTATATATCAATTTTAAAAACCCAACATGAAAACGCCGGTAGGTGAGTGCTTGTAGCCTTAAACACAGCTAAGGCATTTCATTCGGTGGAGTGGTACTACCTGTGGAAATGTCTGGAATGTTACAGATTCAGCCCCAACTTTATAAAATGGGTACTGTTGCTATATCAAGCCCCAGTAGCTAAGGTGTTGGCAAATGGCTGAGTTTTAGAATTGATTTGTTCTCCCTCACCAGGGGTACGAGACAGGGCTGCCCCCTATCTCCCCTGTTGTATGCCTTGACCGCAGAGCCCCTTGCTAAAGCTTTATCTTCACACCCTGCAATCCATGGCTTGAGACTTGGTCCTTTGGTTGAAAAAAAAATATCAGCATGTACGCAGATGATACCCTGTTATACTTAGGAGACTTAGGTGCATCCCTCTCAACAGCCTTAGAGCTTATAGAACAATTTTGCCTATTCTCTGGCCTCAAAATAAACTGGGAAAAAAATCTCAAATACTTCCCTTAGACAGTTTCCCACCTCCTAGAGACCAGATGAATCTCCCTCTGCAGAGGGCCAATAAAATAAATTCCTAGGTATTCACATGACTAATTCCTAGGCTGAATATATTTCCAGTAATCTAGAACCCCTATTTGTTGTTTATTGTTGCACTAGAACCTTTAGCGGCCCATTTACGTGTTAATTCGAACATACTGGGTGTGGAGTTGGCAGGTGTTTTCAGATTACCTGCTTATACACGCCTCCTCTCCACACACAACTCTGCCAAATCTCCTCTCCAAAATGGGTAACTTCGTGACCATATTGGGTCTCCATATTAATCTGTCCAAATCCCAGGCCTTGAACGTTTTATTACCCGATTCCCTTTACGATTTTTTAAGAGCGCAATTCCCATTTCAGTGGACGTCCTCGCTTCTGTATCTGGGGGTTCATCTTACGTCTTCTTTCCAATCTCCATACGCCGCTAACTATCCCCCTCTTCTATCTTCTTTGAAACTCCTGTAAGACACTCTTGGGATATTCCTCATATCTCATGGATGGGTCATATCCATGCTATCAAAATGTATTTTCTTCCCAAGCTATTATACCCATCCAGGGTTCTCCCTATCCCTGTTCCCCCTCATGTCCTTTGCAAATTACAATGTCGCATCCTAAAAATTTTCTGGGGTAGGATTAGCCTGTGGCTTAATAGATGCCTTCTGTATACTCCGAAAGTAAGGGAGTGCATTATTATAAGGCAGCCCAAATCTCTCCCATCCTCTAACTGCAGGAAGGTAACTCAGCACCTTTATGGACCTATATTAAGGTCTTGGATACCGAGCCAATTCCTCTTTCTTCTGTACCGTTGATTCCTCCCATGCACCGTCCTAAACTTATCAACTCGATTTTGGCCCATACTCTCTCGGTCTGGGATTCCATCAAATACTCCGCTCGCCTGATATCCTCTGACCTCCCTCTCTTACCTTTCCTCAACTGCCCTCAGTTCCCACCTGGGTTGAAGGATCCCCGAAGCTTCCAATGGTGGAAGCATAAGGGTCTTAATATGGTTCGCTCTTTATTTACGGCTAGAGGTATCCATTCGTACCAACACTTACAGGACTCACATAAAATCCCTGAATTAGAACATTTTTGATGTCTACAAATTCATCACTTTGAAGTCCCTTATCAAACATCATGAACACCCACTATTGTCCACTGCCTTTGAGACCAGATTTCAAACCAATCCCACGACTCAAGGTCTGATCTCTTTGACCTATTCCTCTATATTGAATAACACTGGACTGCAAATCCCTTTGTACTGTGAAAAATGGGAAAATGACCTTTGTTCTACTCCGCAGCCAGGAGACTGTCGTAAAATGTGGGAAGCCCTGTTTAAAAGTTTTAGAAGGCCAAAACATTGCAAAAAGATTTAAAGTTATGTTCCTTTGTACACCAGCTAGGATTGCAAAATGTCTACCATCATATCCACCCAACTGTTTTCGAGGTTGCTCGGATTTGGGCGACATGAAACATATGGTGGACCTGTCCCATGGTCCGGAGGTTATGAATTAGGGTATACACATTGGTCAATACGGTTCTTCATGTGAATTTACGGAAAGATCAATGGGAAGCACTTTTACATAAACCTATCGCTGATGTTACCCATCAGGAATGCACTCTAATTACTTATGATTTTATGGCAACAAAGCAAACCATAGAGTGGTCCTAGAAAACGGCACTTCTTAGCTTCAAAAAGGTTAAAAATCTGGTTTATGGCACACTCATTAATTAAAGATTGACAGTGATCCTTGATGACAAGTAGGACCAATTCCCGCCTTCTCAAATTACCTCCCGATTTCTAGAATTGTGAGGTTCTAAGTGGTCCAGCCTCAAACCCATGGGGTCCCCAATTCCGTTCTTTTCCAATCCCATTCCTTCTTCCTTTCCCTTTCTCCTTTGTTTCTTGTCTCTATGTGCTTTCTTCCTATTTTGTTGAGCTCTAGTAGGCTCTGGATGAACAGTGAAGGCTGTGGCTGTTATATATATATATATATATTTATTATGTGTGTATATATATATATATATATATATATATATATTATATATATATATATATTTATATTTATTTTTATTTTTTAATGCCAGGCCTTCTGCTCCTATCTGCCACTTAGATCACAAAGGCATTAGGACACCAGAGGTATGGATTGTAGGATATTGTTTTGATTGCCTGAATGTTGTCTCCTTGACACTTTTTGCAAACAAAGGACCTCTGAGATGTCCGAGATGTTCAACTTGCTCCTATAAATTGATGTTCTGCAAGTCTTGCTTTAATCATGTTTGTTTATAGCAGTAGTTCTCAACTCCTGTCCTCAGGACCCACTAACAGGCCAGGTTTTAAGTATTACCTTGGGGAGATGCAGACTAGAATACTGCAATCACTAAGCAGCAAATTATATCACCTTTTAAGTGTAATCTTGCAAACCTGGCCTGTTAGTGGGAACTGAGGACAGGAGGTGAGAACCACTGGTTTATAGCATAAGGCTGCTGCCGCTCTCGCTTTGCATTTGGGCAGCATTAATCGCACAAGATATATTGATGTTCTATGGCTACTCTTGTTTTTATCTGTTTTTTTCCCCTATCTTTCTTATTGCATTGGAAAAATTTCAATAAAATTTCAGTAAGGAGAACCCCTATTTGCCCTGATTAAATCCAAAATTCAAGTATGGGCTTGCTTACCTTTAGGAGTAATGGGATGCATAAACCTAATTAAAATGGTTCTGCTCCCTAAGATACATTACCTACTATTGCACTCTCTGGTTTACTTACCTCTTAAGTATTTTAAATCCATGGAGGCCCTACTTAAACCATTTGTATGGGCCACCAGTAGGCAAAAACTACCTTGGCGTACATTGAAAAACCCCACTGAGCTGGGGATAGCTGCCCTTCCGGACTTTAAGCTGTATTACATAGTGGCTCAGCTTTCATACTGCCAAAATTGACGGATCAAGGTTTCTTGTCTTCTTATGCCCTCAGTGGTCACAATTATCCACCGACCCCCTAAGTGTAATAGCAAGTAGGATTAGGGGAGCTGAAATTACTGGTGACTGTAAGTCACTACTTTACCATTACAGACGCATATGGGATGTAGCTCCTGACAAACTGAACCTGCCCCACTATACTGACTTTACCCCCTGATGGCACAACACATGACTACCTGAACTTCTTTCCCTGCCTGTCATCTGGAAAGATAGAGGTATGTGTTACTTGTCCCACCTTATGTCTGATGGCATCCTAAAACCATTTGACAGGAGGAAAACGAAATTTGATCTGCCCAACTACTGTATATGTTCTTCAGGTACTTACAAGTATGGCATACTCTCCAGAACTAATTCCACTCTGCATTACTTCAATCAACCCCCAATTCTATTATGAAAGTGGTCAAGAGTACAGATCCCAAGAAATTAATTTCCCTTTCCTACAACATAATTCTTCTCCCATCCTCTTCCCCAACTGGCGTATGGGATCAAAACAAGGTGGGAAGTGGATATGGGCGCAATAGATGATGAAGAATGGTGCGAGGCCTTAGACACCTGTAAGGAGGAGTCACCTAAACTATCAGACAGACTTACTCAGCTCTATATCACTCACTGTGCTTACCTCACGCCTCTTAGATTAGATCGTTATAAGGCTACATTCACACCTGAGCGTATTGTTTTCAGGCGTTTTTTTTTTTTGCATTTTTCAGGCGTTTTTTTCAGGCTTTTTTGGAGGCAGGCATTGACATCTAACAAAAACGCTGGTAATTAGCCCAAAAAGAAACTCATGTACTTTTTTGAGCTTCAGGTGTTTTACTTCAGGTGACAAAACGCTCAGATGTGAACAGGGGCCATTGAAATGAATGGGATTTTGCTTGTTGGACGTTTTGGATTTTCAGAAATGAGCGTTTTATGAGCTGAAAAATGCTCAGGTGTGAACAGGGCCTAAGAGAGAACAAAACACCACATGGAATTGCCCAGAGATTCAAGGTTTCTGGTCACAAGTCGTCAAATCCCTCCATGACACTATGGGCTCCCCTTGCACTCTTTGCCCCCAGTGTCTGTTGGGGATATTTTCTGACTCAGAGAAATTTACAATAGTTTTCTCACATGGAACTCTATTCTCAGCCAGAAAAGTGATAGCCAGACAATGGATGAGGGCGGTACCACCTTATTTTGCTACTTGGAAGCTTGAGATAAATAATACCTGTCCATACAAGAAATTTTTATATATTCATAGAAGATGCACGTCCAAATATTCCAAGATTTGGGATCACTGGCTTCGGGTGTTCAAAATGTGCATTTATTTTGGTAACACCCCCGGAAAAGGTTTATATGATCTCTTATCAATGTTACTTGAAAACATTTTTTTGGGGGGAAACTATGTCTTTGTTATTGTATGCAACACTATGTACGTTTTATTCGCATTTAACCTGGCAGATGAGCAGATACATGCGATCAGCAGCATTGCCGGCCATTGATTTGTATGGAGTACAAGCACAAGTCTGACCTTTGGGAGTACAGGCAGGCTGTGCTCCAAGCTGGGAAGAAAGTGTTTATATGCCTAGCATGCACAGTTTGATATAGGAAAGCAGGGGGACTGTCTGGATTGCCAGGTATTTCACACAAACGAAGCACAGACACATATCAGGAATATGAAATGTTGAGGTAACATTCACTCCATACAGTCCCTTAAGGCTGGGTTCACACTTTTCTGCTGTGGGGCATTGCATTAATGTGTGTTTTGCATACATTATTGTGCATTGCGTTAAGGCAGCCCATTCAAAGGACTAGCAAAGCAGAAAAACATGCAAAAAAAATGGGCATGCAGTTTTTTGGTAATGCAACACACCACAATGCATAGTACTGTGTTACCATGTGTTGTGGTATGCTGCAATAAATTTGCGTTCGAGCTGTATTGCCTTAGTGCATTAGGAAAGCATTCAAAAGCAATGGCACTAGCAATGGAATTGCACATTACCACAGCAGAAAAATGTGAACTAAAAACTACAGTACCTTGCGAAAGTATTGGGCCCCCTTGAACTTTGGGACCTTTTGCCACATTTCAGGCTTCAAACATAAAGATATAAAACTTTAATTTTTTGTGAAGAATCCACAAGTGGGACACAATCATGAAGTGGAACGAAATTTATTGGATATTTCAAACTTTTTTAACAAATAAAAACTGAAAAATTGGGCGTGCAAAATTATTCAGCCCCCTTAAGTTAATACTTTGTAGCGCCACCTTTTGCTGCGATTACAGCTGTAAGTCGCTTGGGGTATGTCTCTATCAGTTTTTCACATCGAGAGACTGAAATTTTTGCCCATTCCTCCTTGCAAAACAGCTTGAGCTCAGTGAGGTTGGATGGAGAGCGTTTGTGAACAGCAGTTTTCAGTTCTTTCCAAAGATTCTCGATTGGATTCAGGTCAGGACTTTGACTTGGCCATTCTAACACCTGGATATGTTTATTTGTGAACCATTCCATTGTAGATTTTGCTTTATGTTTTGGACCATTGTCTTGTTGGAAGACAAATCTCCGTCCCAGTCTCAGGTCTTTTGCAGACTCCATCAGGTTTTCTTCCAGAATGGTCCTGTATTTGGCTCCATCCATCTTCCCATCAATTTTAACCATCTTCCCTGTCCCTGCTGAAGAAAAGCAGGCTCAAACCATGATGCTGCCACCACCATGTTTGACAGTGGGGATGGTGTGTTCAGGGTGATGAGCTGTGTTGCTTTTACACCTAACATAACATTTTGCTTTGTTGCCAAAAAGTTTGATTTTGGTTTCATCTGACCAGAGCACCTTCCACGTTTGGTGTGTCTCCCAGGTGGCTTGTGGCAAACTTTAAACAACACTTTTTATGGATATCTTCTTGCCCCTCTTCCATAAAGGCCAGATTTGTGCAGTATACGACTGATTGTTGTCCTATGGACAGAGTCTCCCACCTCAGCTGTAGATCTCTGCAGTTCATCCAGAGTGATCATGGGCCTCTTGGCTGCATCTCTGATCAGTCTTCTCCTTGTATGAGCTTAAAGTTTAGAGGGACGGCCAGGTCTTCGTAGATTTGCAGTGGTCTGATACTCCTTCCATTTCAATATTATCGCTTGCACAGTGCTCCTTGGGATGTTTAAAGCTTGGGAAATCTTTTTGTATTCCAAATCCAGCTTTAAACTTCTCCACAACAGTATCTCGGACCTGTCTGGTGTGTTCCTTGTTCTTCATGATGCTCTCTGCGCTTTAAACGGACCTCTGAGACTATCACAGTGCAGGTGCATTTATACGGAGACTTGATTACACACACAGGTGGATTCTATTTATCATCATTAGTCATTTAGGTCAACATTGGATCATTCAGAGATCCTCACTGAACTTCTGGAGAGAGTTTGCTGCACTGAAAGTAAAGGGGCTGAATAATTTTGCACGCCCAATTTTTCAGTTTTTTATTTGTTAAAGTTTGAAATATCCAATAAATTTCGCTCCACTTCATGATTGTGTCCCACTTGTTGTTGATTCTTCACAAAGAATTACAGTTTTATATCTTTATGTTTGAAGCCTGAAATGTGGCAAAAGGTCGCAAAGTTCAAGGGGGCCGAATACTTTCGCAAGGCACTGTACATGTCCATCTATGACTGCCATGTCCACAGGGTGACAACATTGCTGCGTAACAACATTATTACCTTGTTATAAAGAAAAAAAAATTTAAGAATAACGGATCTAGTGGCAGGATCAAAAAAAAACAATACAACAGGGGCACAAACAAAAAGCGGTGTTAGTTCTGGTAATAGACAGCATCATATGTGTAGTTTTTTATTCTGATCATAGTTGCACTTTAAACTGATACAGAATGTATGTATGCTTGTATAAGTGTAACAGGGCATTGCAGATTCTATTTACTTTTTAATTTCTACTTTACGCCAGCAATAAATATAGGACATAATAAATACTTTTTGCATGGAAATCATAGCATAGGAATATAGGTGTTGACTTTAATTGTATTTAGGACAACAGTAGCACCCATCTTACATACGCCGTGATTCATTGATAAACCTTCCTTGCCTGCTACAACCCATCCACACATCCAAGAGGCTTGAGCAATAAAATCACAGGCCCTTTACTGTAGAGTTAATAGGTAGTCAGAGAGTTACACCTGGGTGGAGTCACTCACTCCCATTCTAAGCCACCTCCAGCTTCTTCAAAAAACCTGTTTAGCAAATTTTCTCTCCTTTTTTTTTCTAAAGGAAATAGTTCACTGGCTGCCTGGAACAGGTTTGACTGTGCCTTCTGACGTTTGGCTCAGTCTTTAGATGGTTGTTAAACACCCTGAAAAAAAAATAGCCTGGAAAAACTGGTCATGTCAGGTGAGGGTTGCATTCCTCTGTGATTGTATAGGCATGGCTTGGTAGCAGATAGTTGCATATATAAAGGAGTGTCCTTGTTGTTGTCAAGCTCAGAAAAGCTCATTCTGCAACAGAGCAGCTTGGCACACAGGTGAGTAATAGAAGCTTAGCTGAAACGGAATCCTTATGACCTTGACAACTTATGTGACTTATGCAGGTGCTGTTCCCTATTTCAGTACCACAAACAATGCATGCCTTCCAATTTCACTGGGTAACCCTCTGCATGGGCTTATGTGTAAAGCCCAGGCAGTGTCTGCAAAGGCTCTGGGTTCTCTTTTGCACAGGTTGTGGGTGAGGTTGGGGTACTCTCTTGCACAGGCTTGTGGGTGAAACCCAGGTAGTGTCTGCACAGGCTCCGGGTACACTCTTGCACAGGTTGTGGGTGAAGTTGGGGTACTCTCTTGCACAGGATTGTGGGTGAAACCCAGGTAGTGTCTGCACAGGCTCTGGGTACACTCTTGCACAGGTTGTGGGTGAAGTTGGGGTATTTTCTTGTACAGGCTTGTGGGTGAAACCCAGGTAGTGTCTGCACAGGCTCTGGGTACACTCTTGCACAGGTTGTGGGTGAAGTTGGGGTACTCTCTTGTACAGGCCTGTGGGTGAAACCCAGGTAGTGTCTGCACTGGCTCTGGGTACTCTCTTGCACAGGCTTGTGGGTGATGTTGGGGTACTCTCTTGTACAGGCTTGTGGGTGAAACCCAGGTAGTGTCTTCACTGGCTCTGGGTACTCTCTTGCACAGGCTTGTGGGTGAAACCTGGGTACTTTCTGCATAGACCTATGGGTGAAGCTGGTACCCTCTGAACAGGCTCTTTTTTTTTTAGCTACTATCTGCACATGCTAATGGGTACTCCCTGCATTTGGAAAACCTAGACTGTGAAATGCTGTTGACGTTCCTTATGAAAAATGGTCAGCCAGCAGACATCTACCTGGTCCCATAGACAGAGATAATTGACAACTTGAAAAGAAAATGTCATATCAGGCAACTGTCATCTCATATCTATGTTTAGCTATTATGTTTGTACATTCAGGCATTTTTTAATTTTCTATGCTATGGAATGTCGTAAAGACTAACACCTGTGAGGCTTGCTGCACATTACAATGTAACAGAAGAGTGCACTCCAATTATTCAAATAATATTTGACCCTTTTAAACCTGTTTTAATCATAAGCCACATTTTGGGGTTTTGGGGTCATGCCTTGTCCTGCATATTCTCTAAATATTGGTGGCTTTGGTGGGCATGGATTAATACAGTGTCAGTTTAATTTCATGTATTGGCAGTTTCATATGCTTTTTGACTTCTGTGAAAAATGTGCCATCTTGTAGCCAATGGAAAGCTTTAAAAACCCATCGGACATACTATACTTGGTATTCCTCCAATGGAGAGTTGGTCTTTATTGCATTTACTTTCTTTGCTAGCCAAGTTCAATGCACTGCAGACCTACAGAGAAGCAAGCACAAAATGATTGTGGGTATTTAGCCTAAGTGGTACTTTATGATAGGATTTGGTAAATCCTGTTGAGCTAAGTGATCTGTTGAGTATTTTTTAGGGACCACTTAGAAGTCATGTGTTACAGACATATCACTAGAAACAAGTCTATTAAAAATATTATTTGGTGATTTTGTGAAGAGCACCGGAAGACATACAAGTCATAGCATGACTTGTAATGAACTTATAATGAAGAAACAGTCAACAAGGAGTTGACTATTGCTGCTAGGGAAGTAAATATCTATTTTCCAGTGTTTTACAATGTTTGCTATTGGAGACTAATACTGTTGTCATGTTTTCCTGATTTTTAGGTAAGCAGAGACAGATCGAATCGTTCACATTAAAAGTTTTTACAACTTCTATAGCAGAAACTGCTAAACATACACAGTGGTCCTCCAGGATTAGGTTGAGAATTTGATTTCTTTGATGGTGGCTGTCTGAATATCAGAACAGCGGCCGCATCTGATTGGATGCAGCTGCTAATTGGCTGAAAAATTTCCAGGCTCCTTCACGAAAGGTTCATTTAACAATTGACTTTTTTTGAACAGGGCAGTGCCAGTAGGGTTACACGGAGCAAATTTTGCCAAATATATCAGGAACAGGCATTCAGTCTCTAGTATTCAAGACTATTACTATTGCTGACAACACCTGATTTTATCTGACAGAGACCAATCCAAGGAGCAGCAATCATGAATACTCAGCCAATGTGTGACTGCACACATGGCCAATAAACCTCTCATTTTCTTAAGGGCTCTTTCACACGGGCGTTCCGATCAGATCCGCCTGTCAGTTTTTTAGGCGGATCTGATTGGATGCCCCATTCAGCCCTATGGAGCAGCGGATGTCAGCGGTGACATGTCCGCTGACACCCGCTGCCATCCGCATCAGATCCTGTCCGTGAAATCCAGATGGATGGAAACCCTATTTTCCATCCGTCCTGGGGACAGGCCGTCCTCTCTCATCCGATTCCCCATAGAGAGCAGCGGGGGCTGGGACACCTCCCTCTCCGCACTGTAAGCGGAGACGGAGCTGTCATCCTCCGGCTCAGCGGGGATCGCGCATCGATCCCTGCTGAGCAGCACGAATCCGCCTACGGAGGCGGACCGTGTGAAAGAGCCCTAAGAGTGATTCAAATGTATCACTTTTCATGTGAAGACATTTTGTGACTTTGCTTTTATCTACTGCGCATTGACCTACATCTTTAAAGGGCCCATTAAAACGATTGCATTGCGGTAATGCATTGTTCCAAAAAGGCACGCATACATGCAAGGCATGTGACCAGGGTCTCTATTTTTAAGGGGGATTATATGATTTTAAAACACAAAAATTGATTAGTACCTTGTTTGGAATACTTCTGGTGAATTAAAAGGGCAGGGGCTAGGGGGTTACACATGCATACCGCCCAACTTTTTGAGATGGGAATGAGGGACACCTATTAGCAAACCTATGTAGGCATAGGACACCCCCCTGCCACGCCCCCTAAAGGAGAATTATGCAAAAAAAAAAAATGATTAGTTAAACCCACAAGTGCTTTTTGTAAATGATATAATTCCTTTATACTGCCTTTTGATATTTAGAAATTGGATGAAAGGTTTAGCACTGGGAAACACTTTTTAAAGTATAAAAAGTGCATTTTATATACATTAGATTATATATATATATATATATATATATATATATATATATATATGTGTGTGTGTGTGTGTGTGTGTGTGTGTGTGTATATATATATATATATATATATATATATATATATATACACACACACACACACACACACACACACCACACACACTGTGTATATATATATATATATATATATATATATATATATATATATACACACACACACACACACACATTATATACATATTACATCATTATATAGATCAGACCGAAATGAGAAGGAAAGAGGGATTTTGTCTTAAATTAGGGACAGTTGAGAGATATGCGCATCTAAAAGGTATATTACTGCACTTTAAAGGGAAAGAACCTGACAAGTTATCACAAGCAATGTCTAGTACAATTCAATTACTTGCAAGTACAATCTAATGGTGGGAGAGTTGAGAAAACAATGGATAATGGATTAGAAATTCTAACTGTGATGATCTGATATGCACAGTCTCTGTAAGTGTCACTAAGCAGATTGGTGTTCTCCAGATCAGATTAAGAGATACTTCTTTATCAATTCACTGTTCTATTCACAGAAATCAGCAGTGGAAAAAAGGCTAATTTTGTCACCTACCATATGGCAAAGCAACTGCAAAGCTCATAGCAATGCAGATAACTATGAAACATGGCTGTACACAGGATAAATGAGGTATTGCACCATGCAATTAACTTCAAACATTTTATTTTATGTAATTAGTAAACTACTTTATTACCAAGTACACTTTTGCTTTCGTTGGGTGTTTAGTGGCAGTCAAAGCCTGGCGCACAGAAAGATCACAGTATTCAAATATTTAACAGAGCCTATACACTTTTACAATGTACACCTTGGAATTTACAGATAAGGAGGTAGCTATACCAATGACCTCTATACAATGAAATCGGGTGTGTAAATTTATTTATTTATATATTTTTTTACTCCTACCACAATTTTCAAAGGTTCCTGAAGTGGTCTCACATCTCTAAGTGCATTCTTTATATAAACTCAATTGAGGCACTGATTAAACTAAACATGCACTGAGGCTGCCATTGGTTTCCCTGCCTTCTGAAAATGCTACTTGCCTGGCTGTCATGATGATGCAGTGATTAAATGTCTCAGATTGACTCCAGCAGAAATATGTCTCTGTTGTCACAGTAGGAAGGCCCTGCCATTCTGCTAAACATTTTATTTTGGGAAATAAAATGACAAAATCCAAGAGTGGGATCCCTTGTGATGGCCATGGCAAATAGAGAGACCTGGGAACTCTGTTATATATATTTTGTCACTGGAGTTCCAAAGACACAGTAAAGGTGCATTGACTAAACTTATCTGCACCTTAGCAAGAAGAGTCACAAAACCTGCATTGTGGGAAGATCAGGCTGGTTTGGGAACCTCTGAAATAGCTTCTCTGGTATTTAATTCAATGGAACTTATTTATAATAGGGGAGCCAAGGATCATATTTGGAGCCAGTGCCAATGAAAATAAATTAGGTTCCTTGCATAGCTTTTCCAAAAAAAAATTGGAAATTTGATTGGGTGCTGGAGGCTGTCATCTCCTCTTATCATGATGTATCAAAATAATAGGAGGTAGCATAGCTAGTTGGGGTCACTTGGTGTCTTGCATAGGTCCTATCAGTCCCAGAAACTGTGCTGTCCCATGTACATAAGTCACCAAAGAGGTGAGCTGGAAACCATTTCCTGAAATCGCCAGCAGTGTTTTAGCAATCCAATGTACACAAGTTCAATTTACTTTGGCACAGACTCTGGAGAGAAGTAGAAGATGCAGAGCTGCAACTGGCAGAGTGACTTCCTAAGAATAACCAAGTGTAAAGAGCATTTTCTGGTGGTTGCAGGAAGTGGGCAGTGCGTCTGCCCCTACTTACAGTGCCACGTGGGGTGGGGTTCAGTTTACCAGCATCTGCCAAACAAAAATAGAAAATGAAGGATACATTTTGGGTGGACATGTCCTTTAGGCATTTTTCTGTTTAGTGTAACTTCTTCTACCCCACCAGACTGGTGTGAAAATATAAGAATTTACAGGAGTTTGACAGATTTGTGTCATATATACTTTTAGTGGCTGCACTGAAATTGTACCCCTTTATAGTCTTGTATTCTTTTTTTTTTTTTTTTTTTTTTAATTCTATTGACTTCAACAAGCTGGGGATTGTTTAAATGAAATATTTATTCCTTGATCACTGACATTACTGTCTTCCTTGTCCCCATGAGGCATAGCTATGGTGACCCAGAACATTAGCTTATTGATGGTTTCTTAGATCTCCTTTGGATTTCAGAGCAATAAATACCCTGCCAGGGTTTGCGGATGGCATAGGATGGGTTCACTGCTGGAGTCCTGGAGAGATAAGAAGCAGTTTTGTGGTTGTGATTCAGCATGCAATCAAATTAAATTGTAAATTTTGAGTTGGATAACCCTGTCATTCTTTCGCAGTCACATACGTCTTATGTTAAATTTTAACCCAGAGTTTAAAATGTCTGTCTATCCAAAAACTGATTTAATTTTTGAATGGGTATTGGCAGTTTCAATTTCCAAAATTCTTATACTACTTAGATCAGATATGGGCACCTGAGATCTATGTCTTGGCCTCTACATAGGGGAAGTCAGATTTCCTTCAGCATGTTGAATCACTTTTTAAGAATGAGACTCCCTTTAGTACAGAAGAAATGGCAACAGGTCTAAAACAAAATAGTACAGACCCCCTGAAGTCCCAGGTTGATGCAGTCCTCTGACATTCACCCATAACCTAAATTCCAGGTTTAGGTTGACTTAAGAGGCTTAGGTCTTTTGGAGGGTTGAAACAGCACTTTTCTGTCTTCGTTGTCTGAGGTGTAATTAAATCAGTGTTTATTACTAACATGATCTGTTCTGTCCTAGGTGTGTCTTGGATCTGAATGCTGCTCGTCCACATTACACATAGGGCGGGTACGGCCTCCTCCCAGAGTCTCCTGGAACTTGTACTCACACTTCACTGTCTGCCTGGCTCAGTGGTTCTTAACAGTTCAACAGTTCTCTATCGAAATTGTGAAATGTTTAGGACCACTTGATCAGGAAGGCACGCTCTTCAGTACGTGAAAAGAAGTGGAAACCTCGCAATGCCTCCTCTGCGACAGCATGTCACAAGGATTAATGTTTTCCAGCAAGGACTGACAGATTGAGTAATGCTATCTAAAATATAAAAAAAATGTCAAATAAAGTGTCTATTTTTTTGTATAGGTATAAGTACATATATATGTTTATATTGGCCACATAACACAACCTTAACATTCAGGCAATACACATTCCTTTACACACACAAACAACTGTGGAAAAAACACACACACACTACAGTTGTGACTACTTCTTTACAATGAAACAGCCATTTGGCTCTGGTAAGCAGTAGGATGTGGTTCTGAGGGATTGGGACAAACTGTTTTTCTACACTGTAAACATCCTAAGGTGGCCATACACTATACAATCTGATTGTATACTCACTATAAAATTTCCTTTAGATTTACCTAAACAACCTTCTTCATTTATATCAAACCAGGATGGCCCTTGCACTATAGAGTTATTAGATCTAAAGATTGTACAATCAGACAGTAAACATCTTAAAGGTGTAAGATTTAAAGCTACATTGTTCAATTTCTTTCCATTTAGCCTGCTCGATGAATGAAAAAAAAAAAATCAAAACTGATTACCCCATCCACACACACATTCAATGTAGATGTAGCAATCCTCACTGCTGTGTCTACAAGACTCCCCTGTTGTCAGGATACACAGATCAGCACTTCAGCAGATCAACTTCTTATGAACAGGAACATCTACATGGATCAAAGTTTGGCCAGTTCAGCGTGGTTTTCCATCATGTATGGCTATCTTAAGGCTTGCAATAGATGGCTGAAATCTAGTCCGATTTCTGATGAATTGGCCTTAAGTTATTAGTCAAGGCACTGGTGGCCCTGCAAGTGCCACACAGCTCAACAAAGTAAATTTAAAACTCAACTGAGCCGGGCGGGTGCGGCATCTGTCATCAGTGGATATTCCTCCACCCAGGCTGTTTGGCGCGTGGATGGGGGAACCAACTGGTTTTCTCTCATTCAGCTCATGAGCTGAAAGAGAGAAAATCAAACTGTGTATGGCTGGTTTATGACAAAGTGGTGGGCTGAGGACAGACCTTTTCCTCAGACCCTGCAAGGGTCCTGAACTGCAGGTTAGCTGTTGTTCACAGTTAAAGGGCTTGTGTTGATGGGCTTTTGTTCTCATCAGACACAAGTCAATAGGAATGCAAAACCAGCTTGAAGCAGGTCAGAATGAGGTCAACAGCAGGTTAAATACACCTGTCAAAGAATTCTACACGAACCCAAAAGCATCTCAAACTGATGGTAAACTGGCATCATTGACAGAAGCCCAAAGCCAAGTGACACAGTCCCTAAATTGGTTCTATTTAAGGTGTTTAAGAGTTTGGGAGGTCAAAAAATATGGGTCTACCTTTAATTAGATCAGTAAGATCAGTTAGATGGATCCTATAAACAATCACAAATGAAATATTAGAATCAAATGTTTCATATTTAACAAATTATAATATCCCTTTTTTAAAAGTAAACACATGACTGTGCATTTTAAAGTGAATAGGACAACTACAAGCAGGTAGTCATACTGCACTAGGCTGGAGAGCAAATAAATGAATCTGCTGTTCTACTTCTGTCCCCTAGCTTTTGGATTTAGACTATTAAATATATATACCTTTTATTTACAGCTCCTACAGTGGTTGTATTTTTGTAACTGTACAAATAAAATCAATTTCAATATCCTGTTTGCTCTGTATTTTATCATGTTCGTAATTAATACAAATTAATACCCCTTTGCTATATAATTAGGCCCCTTTCACACATGCAGACCTTTCATTTCATCAGTTCAGTCATGTCAAAATGGATGAAGTATACATCAGTTTTTCATCAGTGCTCTTTAGCTTTTCGTCAGTTTTTTTACATCCACTGCCAATGCAAAAACGGATGAAAAACTGACCATTTGTCAGTTTACATCCGTTTTTCGTTGGATCCGTTTTTTTTAATGGAAGAAAAAAGCTTTGATCAGTTTGAAAAAAATGGATGATGACAGATGTGGACGTAAACTGATGTAAATGGATGATCCCCCATTTACACCCGTGTTTCCATAGCGATGCATTGATGTCCGTTTTTCATCCGTCAATGGATGGATGAAAAACAGACAAACAGATAGCATGTGTCAAAGCGGTCTTAGAGTTTATTCTATTTTGGGTTTATAAATGATTACAAGAGAGAAGGGAATACAACTTTTATGAGATTCAATATAAATGATTGCATAATTGCAGATGCATAAACATCTGGAATATGATACATACACATGCAAAGTGCAATATTACTGTTTCTATAATAACTACAGTAGAGGAAGACAATTGTACCATCATTCAGCTGAAGATATTTAGCGACAATATCTACAGTCTCGAAATAGGAAATATAACAGCCAAATAAAAGCAGCAGCAACAAAAACATTTTTCTAGTAGTTGCATGTTAAACCTAAATTTGAATAATAAATATGATCTCCAGCTTTTAATGGAGTTTAAATGGTTCCTTTGGTTCAGGCTGGTCCAAACAAGCTATTACCTTCATGAACAGGCATACCGACTGGGAGCGCTGTATAAACTGTATGTAGCCTCAGCTGCTTACAATATACAGCGATGTGTTCCACAGTGGAATAGAAACTTCACATCCTGTTCCTGGAACAGTCTGTTTAGCCATTCACAGGGACTTTTACACTGAATGAAGGGTGTGGTTCTGTAGTCGTCAGATATTGCAAACGTAGCACTGCCCCCTTGAGGACTGCTGAATTCTTCAACTTTTTGGGTCCCTCTGGGTTACCATTAGCAATTGCATGCACAAACTTAACACTTTACGGCTCAGTGATGATAAGTCTAGGGGTTGTGGTTGTTTTTGTGGTTTTATTTTAAATAGGGATGGGAGAAGGGATACTCCAGAATTGAACTATTCACAGTTGATGAGGACTCCTATCTGAGGATGCAGCAAAGCTGCAGATTCACCTTGCCACTAGATGAATTTAAGGTAAACTCTCTGTCATGAAACTTGATTGAGCAACTATCTTCATTCCACCAGCTGACACCCGTCCTCTGACTACTCTACTCTGGGGTGGCCCCCTCATAGGTCAGGCCCTCAGACACGATCCCCTGTACTCACGATACTGTTTTTCCAGGTTCTCCAGTGTCTCAACCCCTCTAGTCGGCTCTCCTGGACCTCTGGGTTCAGCTCCTTCCCTCTGGCTCACCAGGTTGACTGCCTGTGACCATACACCAACTGCTGCAGAAGAGGAGGCAGCCGCCACCCTCCTTCCGGGACTCTGCTCATCAGCCAAAGACCCCGAGCACATGTGCTCCTCAAGACAGCAGTCTGTGACAATCAATGGGGCTGTATCAAAGTCTGTGTACCCATTGGTCCAGTTTCCTCCACTGCCTCCTTATTGGACCAGTGTGAAACACTCCCCTAGACCAGATGAATCACACAATGAGCACCATGAGCAGACCTAACTCACAGATCCTGCTCTCTGTTAGGCAGAGAATTTGCCTGCTGCTCTGATAAGCAGAAAGAGCCAAAAACTATACTCTCTCTCTAGCGCCTACCCAGGAGGGTGCTACATGAAGAACAATGCTAGCAATGCTGATAGCCAGCAAAGGCAGAGAGCACAGCTAAGTTATCAGTTCCCAAGACTTCTGACAAAATCAGCAAGTACTTTTTTAACTTATCAAACCGATATAACAAAATGCTTTAATTGGTATAGTTAAAGAACAAAATGGAACAAATAAGAGAAGTTAATGGTTAGGATTTATATGAGCTCCAAATCAGGAGGCCAGAGCCTTAATTAAGCTCTGCCCTCACCCAAGATGGCCCCGAAGGTCACGCAGGGAGCCAATCGAACAGCTGTTCTCCTGGCGACCACAGGAAGTTATAGGAGGAACTTAGTCCCTCATAACTTCCTTCCTCTTCTGTATTGCCGCTTCGGTTCAGCACCACCTACAGTGTTCAGTACAGACTGCACCTGCCTACACCCCCCCTTTGTCAGATAATGTCCTCTGAATTGCAACAAGATAATGAACAACACATGACTGCATGAAAAAAAAAAATGTGTTAACAGGAGAATTTCAAACAAAATAATCAGAGTACAGTACTTTGCAGGGAGGTGCCCAGAGTTAGACCCCATTGGACAGCAAACCTCGCTGTCCTCTGCGGCGCCATCTTAAGAGCCATCATCTTCTGTACCTGGCTCAGAGACCACAGGTGGTTAGGGGACATCAGGACCAGCCATGCCCCCATCACCTGAGTTGAATGCTGTACCTGTGGCTGCCTCCGAGATCGGTACCTAGGAACTCTCTGTAGATGAGCTGGCAGTACAGGTTAGCTGGGGCCGGAGGCCCGGGTTCAATAGGAGGCAGATACCACTAGAAGGGGGCTTCTTGGTTTGGCGGAACGTCTGGGTCAATGTTCTTTCTGTCTGCTACAGGTTTGGTGGAACAGTCCCCACTTAGCATGCAAGGTCTCAGCAGATTGTGGTGGAGCTGCTTTTTGATAGTTTTAGGGCCTTCAGCGGTCATCTTATGCACGTAGCTCTGAGGCCTCAGGTGGTTGGGGGACTTAAGGACCCGCCATACCCCCTTCACCTGAGCTGGATGCTGTACCTGTGGCAGCCTCCCAGATCGGTACCTCAGAAGTGTCTGTAGATGAGCTGGCAGTACAGGTTAGCTGGGGTTTAATGGGAGGCTTCTTGGATTTGTGGATGTCCTTTCTGTCTGCTACAGGTTTGGCGGAATTGAAACAGTCCCCACTTAGCATGCAAGGTCTGAGCAGATTGTGGTGGAGCTACTTTTTGATAGTTTCAGGGCCTTCCGAGACCACATCCTACACAGGGGTCAGTGGGAAAGGTTGTTTCTTTACCGGATAGGGGGGTGCGCTACCACTTGGACTCCAAATTGCTGCCTCTTTCACTTTTTGGGTTCTGTTCCCTCGCTGGGAATTGCCAGTAGCTGCTTACCAGGTCAAGCTTAGGGAAGTATTGAGCTTAGCCCAGCACCACAAGCGCCTTCTCCACCCTGGGCAGGAGGATAAGCATCCTAGCGGGTCCAGGCATTCAGCTTTGGATAGTCCACACAGAACCGCAAGGGGTGGCTCATGGGCTAAAACTCTCTCAGGTTATCCCACTTTGCAGCATGTTCCGGAACAAGTTCTTGACCTCTTGGTCAAGGGCCGGGGGAATCGTTCCTGGAAGGGCAGATTATTGCTGCATCTATCTGTATCATCACTCAAGTAACTCCTTCCACCACATTGGGAAGGTTATTGGCCGCTTTCAGGGACAACCAAGATGGGTCCAACTGGTCTTGAGCTCAGAACCGCTGGATGTAGAACTCATACTCTATGATGGGGACTTTGGACCTGGTGTCGATCAAGCAAGAGACCATCTGGTCATTTACTAGTGGAGTTGACTACTTGGCTTGGCGCAACCATAGATTCTAGTCTTTTGGGACCTTGTTTTGCCGCTCCAAGGGGCCGTCCATCTGCCTCAGGCGCCCCTAGTTTAACTGTGGCCTCCAGGTGCGCTTATTTTTAGACCAGCCACAGTATCTGGCTCAAGACCCAAAGTGCCCACATATGACCAGCATTTTCGGTCTTTATTCGGGTCCTTCCACAGTGGATTTTCACCCTTGGAGAGGTGAGCCAACTCCTGCTTGAATATGGACATTTTTTGCCTCATGAATGCCATGTTCTGGGTTCGTTCCCAGATGGTAGTCTGCATGACTGACAGGGGGGATGGTGCCAAGGCCTC
The DNA here is from genome assembly GCF_965119305.1 of Pelophylax lessonae. Classification (NCBI taxonomy): domain Eukaryota; kingdom Metazoa; phylum Chordata; class Amphibia; order Anura; family Ranidae; genus Pelophylax; species Pelophylax lessonae. The sequence goes on along the minus strand of NC_138780.1, from coordinate 157,841,924 downwards.
CTCTCTTATGTATAATAGTTCATATTTCTTTGTTACGGCAACAATTGTTTTCGCATACTCATGTATAACTGCCTCCACCATGATGTCATTAAATGTGCGTGTGCGTTGCACTCTTACTTGTTCCTGCAGGGCCGGCCTTCATCCCCTCGACACACTGGTCCCACAGTAACTTATCATAAGCACTTAAGTCAGCACAGATGTGCACATCTTTTTTCTCCAACCGCTGTCAAAGATTTTGGAGGGCTACTGCAAAGTGGGAGAGGTTTCGTACTTCTGCTGCCTGCGTACGAAAAACCTGCCTCTCAGTTCCTGTACTGTCACATTTCCCCAAACAGGCCTTCTAGAAGTGCCACAATTTGTTCCAGGCTGGCCTAGAAATCTTCCAGGTAATGCCATCACCATTTGGTGAGCATCATTCTCTAAGAAGTTGATGACCAGCTCTGCAATCAGCTGGGCAGGAACCTAATACAGGTGAGCACTACTCTCCAGTCTCCCCTCTCACTCTGATAGAGAGGTTTGTCCCATTAAACTTAGGCACTGGGGCCAAGGCCACTCCTAATGGTGTCATAGTGGTCCCTGCTCCTCCTTCTGCACCAGCTACAAAGGGGTATATCCTGCCGACTTTGGTAAGTGTGAGCAGGGTGCAGCATATTGAGTCAGCAGGCAGAGATCACACAGGGGTGAATGAGAACAATTTACACTGCTCAAAAAAAAAAAAAAAATTAAAGGAACACTTTGAAAACACATCTGATCTCAATGGGGAAAAATATCATGCTGGATGATACTGATAATGATATGGACTGGGTAATGTGTTAGAAATGAAAGGATGCCACATGGTTTGATGGAAATTAAAGTTATCAACCTACAGAGGGATGAATTCAAAGACACCCCGAAAATCAAAGTGAAAAAATTATGCAGCAGGCTCGTCCATTTTGCTGAAAATTCATTGCAGCAACTCAAAATAGTACTCAGTAGTTTGTATGGCCCCCATATGCTGGTACGCATGCCTGACAACATCAGGGCATGCTCCTAATAAGACAACAGATGGTGTCCTTGGGTATTTCCTCCCAGATCTGGACCAGGGCATCACTGAGCTCCTGAACAGACTGAGGTACAACCTGGCGGCGTCAGATCGACCGAGACATAATGTCCCAAAAGTGTTCCAATGGATTTAGGTCAAGCGAGCGTAGGGGCCATTCAATGGTATCAGTTCCTTCATCCTTAAGGAACTGGCTGTTTCCTCTCACCACATTAGGCCAGGCATTGCCGTGCACCAGGAAGAACCCAGGACCCACTGTACCAGCGTAGGGTCTGACAATAAGTTCAAGGATTTCAACCAGATACCTAATGGCAGACAGGGTGCCATTGTCTAGCCTGTAGAGGTTTGTGTGTCCCTCCATGGTTATGCCTCCCCAGACCATCATTGACCCACCACCAAACTGGCCATACTGAATAATGTTACAGGCAGCATAACATTCTCCACGGCTTCTCCAGACCCTTTCTGTCATATGTGCTCAGGGTGAACCTGCTCTCATCTGTCAAAAGCACAGGGTTTCAGTGGCCGACCTGCCAATTTTCATAATGGAAAATGCCAATCGAGCTCCACAGTGCTAGGCAGTGAGCACACAAGGCCCACTAGAGGACATCGGGCCCTCAGGCCACCCTCATGAAGTTTGTTTCTGATTGTTTGGTCAGAGACATTCACACCGGTGGCCTGATGGAGGTAATTTTGTAGGGCTCTGGCAGTGCTCATCCTGTTCCTCCTTGCACAAAGGAGCAGATACCAGTTCTGCTGATGGGTTCTACGGCCCTGTCCAGCTCTCCTAGAGTAACTGCCTGTCTCCTGGAATCTCCCCCATGCTCTTGAGATTGTGCCGTTGTGCTCAGGGCCGCTGATAGAAATCACGGGGCCCCGTACAGCCTACCTAAGGGGGCTCCCCCGACCCCGCCCAACTCAACAAAATGCAGCCTCAAGTGATATTTGTTTTTCTCCTGCCTGTTATAAATTTGATTAGACTAGGCTTCAAACACACCTGAGATCATCCCTTTTTAATGAGAATGTTGCCGCTGACTTTAAGGCATACATTTTCTTTAAAGCATAAGTTGACCTTTGGGAACATGTTACATGTTCCACCCAATTTTAGGATGGAACATGTAACATGTTCCAAATCCTGCAGCCCCTGCTTGTCCCCCACCCCCCCCCCCCCCCCCGGCCTGTGGCAGCAGTATGGGAAAACGTATCCCGTACTAGCTATCACTTTTTTAAAATCAACCCCGCATGGCCATGTCATTCATTCACACACCTACCTTGTAGTTCATTCAGTGTGTGAATGAACTTCAAGGCCCGACATCCTTTGTGGCTGTCGGCTTATAGTTCTCAAAGACCTACAATGGTGCTATGGAGTGCCGTGGTAGTTCATTGATTTCTTGTCAGTGCATCTGCAAGCCTGTACAGGATGTACAGGTAAACAGATATACTGACAGATCTGAAGAAGACCTGCATAGCACCAGGGATCTGCTGATCTTTACAGGCTCCAAAAGAAAAAAATAATAAATGCACAATTTTTTACCTGCAAGAAAATGTGCATTTATTCTTTTTTTTTTTAACAGGTGAACTTATCCTTGAAGCCTTAAGGTACATCTATGATGCCTTTAAATCAGCTAAAGCATGCACTCCAATAATTTATTTAAAATCTTTATGAGCTTTTTCACACTAGCATCCATATCTCTCTTCAGAGAGCATTTGGCTGGTGGGATGGAGGCATTGCATCACCTCTTCAGCACCTGTTTTAGCAACTTAAAAATCCTGATAATAGTTGAATAGGATCGTGGCCAGCAGGTAACATGGTGGATGGTCCAGTGAGGATAATTTTTGCTGTGAAAAACGCTTTGTGGTTGTGACATATGTACTTTCATGCCGCTACCTTTCCAGCATAAGGGCTCTTTCAAACAAAGCTTCTCTGCTTAGCAAGGGATCCGTGAGTGGATTCCCTGCTGAACTGAAGCTTATCAGCATAGATGTGTGTTAAAAAAACCATCTGTGCCAGTTCAGTCTGTGACTGCATACACCACACAGTGAATAGGGGTGGACTTGTGATGGCTCTAAGTGCCGGTTCACATTAGTGTGATCACAGAGATCGCATGTAATTCGGAGCGCTCTGCTCCTAAAATTACATGCGATCTCTGTGCGGTGCAAATTCAGCCACAGTTTGTATGGCTGAATTTGCACCGCAATCGCACTGAACACGCACGGGTCCCTTTTTTTGGTCCGCAGCAGAATTGGATCGCATGGTGGTTCACACCAGTGCGATCCGATTCTGTGTTAACTTACAGATCGCACTGCGATATGCGATCTCATCTGAGGGTGTCGTTAACTTTTAATTGACACCCCCAGCGTATTGCATATGGCAGTGTGAACTGCCAGGGGTGCGGATGTGATGCAGGAACACGCTGTATATTCGCAGTGTTCCCGCATCTCACAAATGTGAACCGGCACTTAGGGTGGCCAGATGTAAATGGAAATGTGTCCATTTACATCAGCCTTGTTTGATCTGTCATGTTTAGGTCTGTATAAATAGAAAAGGATGCAGTCCTTTTCCATTTTTTTTAGGAACTGAGCAGATCCAGAGGTAGGTGGATGTAAGTAACAGACAGCAGTTCATTTACATCCAGACTTCTGTAGATCTACATAGAGGTCTGCACAAAAAATTGACTGGCAGATCTAAGTGGAAAGCTTGGGCAAATATTTCTTATGGGGAGTTGCTGGGGGCCCTAAAAACACAGATCAGCCATTTACTGCCCCCCTAACAGAAATGTAACCAAGCTCATGCTTATGATTACCATCATTATAATGATCAGAGCACAGCAGCTGCTCTGTTGCTCTGTCACTGTTGGTTGCTGATTTCGTTATGGCTGTACTGTGTTACAATCTGTAACATACAGTACAGCCATAAAGTTAACATAATCAGCATCCATCAGCAATGTGACACTGTGACAGAGCAACAGAGCAGCTGCTGTGCTCAGATCGTCATAATGATGGTAGGCATACAGTGGGCAGTCAGAGAGTGTACCTTCCTTCCTTAGTAGTCAGGGTCATTGTGTGAGGCTGTGCAGCGCCACCCGCCATCAGATTAAGCCTGAATTGCCCTCTCAGCCTCCAGCCCGCCTCACATCAGTCTCTCCATCTGCCATGGAACTTACTGAGGGAGCAGTGTAGAAATAAATCACTCCGCCAGTGAAAACATAGGCAGTGGATGGCCGTGACCGGAACTATGATATGGGCAGCGCATTTGCTTGTCTCCCTGCGCCCCGAAAAAGGAAAAAAAGTCCCTCCTCTGCTGACATCTCCTGGGCCCCTATGTTGACCCGATGGGGCCCAGGAAAATACCCTCTGATAAGCAAGTTGAAGAGGGTATGGTTTAGAAAAAAATGTTTTATTTATTTGAGCAGAAATAACTATAAAGCTGCCCGGGCCCCCCCTGCTGGACTGATAGAGCCCGGGCCCCGGTACAACAGGGCTGGTTGTACTGGCTTATCAGCGGCCCTGGTTGTGCTACCAAAAGGACTTATCTGCTTTTTATTTTTGCCTTTTCATCCTGTTCCTCCTTGCACAAAGGAGCAGGTACTGGTCCTGCTGATGGGTTAAGGACCTTCTACATCTCTGTCCAGCTCTTCTAGAGTAACTGCCTGTCTCCTGGAATCTCTTCCATGCTCAAGACTGTGTTGGGAGATACAGCAAACCCTCTGGCAATGGCATGTATTGATGTGTAATCCTGAAGGAGATGAACTGCCTATGCAATCTCTATAGGGTCCAGATATTGCTTCATGCTACCAGGAGTGACACTGACCCTAGCCAAATGCAAAATAATGAAAAACAGTCAGTGTCAGTGAAAAAAAAAGTCAGCGTGCCTCCACTTGTAAAACCATTCCTCTTTTGGAGATTGTCTTGTTGTTGCCCATATAGTGCACCTGTTTTTACTTTAACACCAGAGCAGCTGAAACTGATTAACAACCCTCTCTGCTACTTAAATGACAAGATCAATATCCCAGGAGTTTAATTGACTAGATGCTACACTCTAATTAGAAAGCGTTCCTTTAATTTTTTTGAGCAATGTATTAAGAAAGTCCCAACAAAATACAATTAGGCCCAGTGGGTAGGTACAGTTGAGCAGAGCCACTTACGGAACAGTAGAAGATGAAAGCTATCTTGAGATGATGCTGAAAACATCTGCAATAAAGAGCAGGGATGCAACCAGGCCTCTCCACTCCGCCACTATGTTCTGTCCTTGACAGATGGGGAACCTGTAACTACAATAACCACTCGCACACTGTGGACCAAATTAAGGGGCCGTGGCCATAAATAAGCTCTGCCCTCACCCAGAATGACCATGGAGGTCACACGGGGCCCCAGCATCCAATCAGACAGCTGTTCTCCTGGTGACCACAGGAAGTCATAGCGAAATTCAGTTCCTCACAACTTCCTTCCCCAATGGTATTTCTGCTGCGGTTCTGCGCCACCTACCGTGGGGAGTACAGACTGCACCTGCTACATGCTGCACATATTTAGGATAGGGCAAGCAGTGTGCACTGAAGAGTAAGAGGACAAAGGATGAGTCAGGTTGGCTTATAGAGTTAAGCTAAACTTACACCTGTAGAATTTCAGTCAAAAACATTTGTTTTTTGGAGTGTTTAAGGGTAATGGGGAAAACTCAGCAATCAATTTTGACTAGAGTGTGCTGAAAAATTGAAGGAAAATGATGGAAATTCTTTTTACCAGATCTTATGTAAATAAATGAAATTCTACAGGTTAACTTGGTTTTATGTTTTAAGTTTTATGCATGTGTGCTTGTAAATTTTAACCTTGAATTAGAACTTTACCACAGACATTTGTTCCTTCATGGCAATCATGCGTTGGCATGGGTTGAGCCCATGAAAGTACTATTGAATGCTCCGATTAATGATTTTGCCTATTTCGCAATCAAACATTGAATTGAAATTCTACAGGTGTGAGGATAGCTTGACAAAGTTGGGTATGTTTGAAAAATACCTCCTTGCATCTTAAAAAGAGGTTCTCTGATCACCAAACAGGAGTGGGTGGGGAATGCCTTGATGATAATATGAAGACTTGTTTAGGTAGTCCTGTGGTCTCTGAGTCAATTTAAATGAGTGGAAATCTCTCTAACAGCAATACTGACTTTACCGTAGGTAGGTAGGGAATGCAGGAACATCTATTAGTTTTTTTATTGTCGTCTTTTTCCTTATTGCAGATTTTCCCTTCACTTCCTGTATGATAAAAGGTTGTCCCCAAAACAGAAGGGAGAGGAAATCTCTCTAAGGCCTTGTTTACACCAGCACCAGCCTCTACCACCTCTCTGTAAAGCAATTCCTAATGGACCGCTTTACAAAGGGTGGCAGAGCAGCTGCTTTTAAACACTCAGGAGGTGATACTGCCCCTCCTGAATGCCTTTTTTTTTTTAAAACCCTTTAAACCATTGCAGATCAATGTAATCACAATTTTGTTTTGAGCACAAACCTTGTTGTCTTTGTTAGGAAATGGTGAGACTATGGAGCGCTGTCGTACACAGTCAATGCCAAACACGCCATCAATCAACGTCATCAGTGAAGGGGTTAAATTACATTTTCTACTGAGCAGCACATCATTTGTGCAGTCCCGTGTGGACAACTTTGTCGGGCTATTTTTCACACAAGCGGTGAACACATATGTCACTGCCTGTCACTATACTCATATATTAAGCGGTTCTTTACCTATAAAAATGAAGACTCTTGCAGGGTGATCTTCAGCTCTTGACACATCATGGTCGTTTGAGATACTAAAACTCTGGCCCTTGATATATTGTATTCTGAGAGGAACAAATCTGAACCAATAAATGAGACTCTGAGGAGTCGTAAAGAAACCCCCCTTGTGCATTTATAGAATTGTGAAGGCACTAAAGAGACAGAGCATTTAATAATGTACAACTGCAGTCATTCACTTGACCCTGTGCAACTGTCTTAGACAGTAAAGCATGCAAAGAGCATAGGCAGCAAGCATGGTGCAGTAACTTCTAGCAGCAAGTGTTTATACTAGTGATATGTGACAGCTGATTGGTTGCTCTGGTTTAATTTACTTAGTACATTATCTAATTGTTGCATTTGGCTTAGGTTTTCTTTTTCCAGTAATTTGACCCACTGTGTGTCAGTGTCAAACTTGTCAGTGTTCATTTTACAGCATAGAATTGTTTAGGCATACATGACTCCTCCCGACTCTGACACCTGAACTCTAACAAGTGACTGACTACATGATTCTGAAAACTGACAGTTGACTGACTTAATCTGACTGAAGGCCCGTACACATGATAAGAAAATCTGAAGGGAAATTTCGTCCGACGACCGATCTGCCGATTTTCGGATTGTTAGTATGGTGCTTTCGACAGCCGACTCCGACTTTTCGGCCGAAAAAATCCTGATGTGCAGGCTATAAAATTTTTATCGTCCGTCAACACAACGTCTGATTTTCATCTCATTAGTACAGTTTTCGACGGAAAAAAATCTTAAGAGCAAGACTAGGCATGCTCAGAGACGAAAGAACACATACAAAACACATGACATCACTTCGTACGGGAAAATTTATATGAAAATAACCTCTTCACTTTCCACATCAGACTAGCATGCCACAAAAAATGGACGACAGATCGTTCGATAATCTGATCGTGTGTACGGGCCTTTAGACTACACGATTGCAAACTGACAACCAAAATCTTGCAACCAACTTTGGACTACATGTTAATCCCAGATTCAGGTTGTGAGTTGTCAGAGTCGAGTTGTCAAAGTGGTGTAGTCAGAGTCAGATTTGATATTTGAGAATGTGGAGTTTTTGATATTTGAGATTGTGGAGATTTGATAGCCAAGTTGTCAGGGTTGTGACAGCCGACAACAACCCAACTGTGACAACTGACAACCAATAATCAACTGAGACCTGATCCTACACGACTATGAAAACCAACAAACCCAGCTCTGACTAAAACCGAGATCCTAACTCTGACAACCAAAAAGCCGACTTGATTCCAACAACCGACTCGAACAACAGTTTCTGACAACCAGCAACTCTACCTTGGCTCTAAAAACCCTGAATCCTGACCATTAACCTATTGTTAAAACTGACCACCAACTCTGACATCTGACAATTTTGACTGTATTTTTTTTTTAGTGTAGCACAGACCCCTTGAGGGCTGATGGATTTCTCACCTTTTCGGGTCCCTCTGGGTTACCGGTAACTGCATGCAGAATCTCAACACTTTACTTTCCGGCTCAGTCAATGAACAGTCTAGGGGTTGTTGTTTTTGTTGTTTTTATTTTATATGGGGATGGGAGAAGGGAAGAGTGGGATACTCCTTAACTTGAACTATTCACAATGTTGAAGACTTCTATCTGAGGATGCGGCTAGGCCGCAGTTTCACCTTGTCACTAGATGAATCTGAGGAAAAGTTCCTGACTAGACACTTGCTTAGCACTTATCTTCAGGCTACTCGCCTTGCACCCCCTTTCACTCCACCAGCTGACACCCATCCTCTGACTACTCTACTCCGGGGTGGCTCCCTTCCTGGTCAGGCCCTTAGACACGATCCCCTGTACTCACAATACTGTTTTTCCAGGTTCTCCAATGTCTCAACCCCTCAAGTCAGCTCTCCTGGACCTCTGGGTTCAGCTCCTTCCTTCTGGCTCAGCAGGCTGACTGCCTGTGAACATTCACCAACTGCTGCAGAAGAGGAGGCAGCAGCCACCCTCCTTCCGGGACTCTGCTCACCAGCCAAAGACCCCAAGCACATGTGCTCCTGGCTTTTATACTACCCCCCACAATGCACCAAGACAGCAGTCTTTGCCAGAGATGTATAGTAACGAAGTAGAACTACTTAAGTACTGTACTTAAGTACCGAAATGCGGTATCTGTACTTTCCTAGAGTATAATTTTTTTCTCCTACTTCTACTTTTACTTCACTACATTTTTTCGATGATTTCGATACTTCTACTCAAGTATTTTTTTTTTGTGCTGCATAGTTACTCGTTACTTTTAAAAAAATTACCACTGCCAGAACAGTAGATGGCAGGTTGCATAAAGCTCAAAAAAATGTGTATAATGTCATTTGTAAATCAGCGCATACGAAAATAAAGGCTGTGTATAATAAAAGCTGCTATACCAAATCTTTCCAATAAAAAGAAAATATGAAACAAACAAATAAATGGTGCTACAGCGCTTAAAGTGCATCAAGAAACTACTAACAAACACAGGTTAATCATTTGAATAAATCATTTGAAATAATAAAAAACAATATGATGTTCAAACTTTTGACTTCTTTCTTTAATAACTACATAACACAGTACTTGTACTTCTACTTTCAGTACTTGAGTAGAATTTTTTTTTCAAAACTACTGGTACTTTTTACTTTTAGTACTTAAGTAGCAAATTTTTTGAAAAAACTACTTGCAATACTTAAGTAAAAAAAATGTTGAATACTTTAGTACTTCTACTTAAGTAACTTTTTCTGCGAGCACTTCCACTTCTACTCAAGTCACTTTTTGATCGAGCACTTGTACTTTTACTCAAGTAGAAATTTTGAGTACTTTATACAAGTCTGGTCTTTGCCAATCTCTGGGGCTGTATCAAAGCCTGTGTACCCACTGGTCAGGTTTCCTCCACTGTCCAATATGCCTCCCTATTGGACCAGTGTGAAACACTCCCCTAGACCAGATGAATAACACACTGAGCACATTAAGCAGACCTAACTCACAGATCCTGCTCTCTATTAAGCACAGAGCAATATAGAATTTACCTGCTGCTCTTCTGATAGGCAGAGAGAGCCAAAACTATACTCACTCTCTAGCACCTACCTAAGAGGGTGCAACACTCACCCCCCACCAAACCGAGCCATGTCCTCACTGGCTCTGGGGCAGCCGCCCCTACAAAAACTCTTTCTCAAAAATTTCTAACGGAGTATCCCACAAACCTGGAAAAGGGGAAAAGGGAGAATAACAATGTACACAGTCAATAAATGATGTGAAAAAAATAGATCTATATCTCTGCTGTACAATATTCACAAGGGCATTTACACATACCAGGCACATTAAACTTAACCACTTTAAGACCGGAAGGATTTGCCCCCTTAATGACCGGGCCCTATTTTGCGATTCGGCACTGTGTTAATTTTATGGACAATTGCGCGGTCGTGCGACGTTGTACCCAAATAAAATTGATTTTCTTTTTTTCCCCACAACTAGAGCTTTCTTTTGGTGGTATTTGATTACCTGTGCGATTTTTATTTTTTGCGCTATAAACAAAAAAAGAGCGACAATTTTGGAAAAAATATATATTTTTCACATTCTGCTATATGACATTCTCAAAAAAAAAAAAAAAAAAAAAGAAAATCTAAATTTTTTTACATTTTAGGCCAATTTGTTTTCTGCTACATATTTTTGGTAAAAAAAAAAAAAAAATCGCAATAAACGTATTGTGATTGGTTTGCACAAAAGTTATCGCCTCTACTAACTACGGGAAAGAGTTATGTCATTTTTATTTATTTATTTTTTACTAGTAATGGCGGCAATCTGGGTTTTTTTGCGGGACTGCGACATTGCGGCGGACAGATCGGACCCCTGACTGATATTTTTGACACTTTTGGGGGGACCAGTGACATTAATACAGTAATCAGCGCTAAAAATATGCATTGTTACTGTAATAATGACACTGGCAGGGAAGGGGCTAACATTAGGTTTGATCAAGGGGTTAAATGTGAGCCTAGGGGTTTGATTCTAACTGTGGGGGGGGGGGGGGGCTTCTGAAATGACCATAGAGATATGTGATCCTATATAGAAGGATCACATGGGCTCTGTGATTATTGCAGGGAGAAGAACGGTCAGTTGTGTTTACAACAGCTGACCATTCTTCTCTCTCAGCGGGGAACGATCGCAATTGTAGCGCTTGACACACGCATCAGCTTCCCGGCTGACGAGGAGCAACTTGCACAAAGTTCCTCCACCTTGCCCACTGGCCCAACAGGATCTACGCAAAGTGTCCTTTTAGAAAAGTATCTTTGTGAAAGAATCCTCCTTCTAAACTTTCCTCCATGGCCCAAATTTCTTTGTAGAGTGAATGATCCTGGCCCCGATGGCTCAAAGGATCTCCATTAAGCAAGATCAAGTGATTACTAAAGTCCTTCTTTAACAAGAGTCTCTTTGTGAAGTTGGAGGGTCGGCCCCCTTTGATGAAACCACCCAGTGGTGGTAATTTTGCTGCTTCCCCAATCCCTGTTGCAAAGATAGAAGAGGAAGGGGTATTGGGAATAGGGCTTTGGCCCCAGCAATATACTGGGACTTTAACTGTAGTTCAACTTTAAACTTCAGGCTCTCTAGCCCCTTTTCTCCTGCATACAAACTTTACAACTCTGCAAAGGGTGACATCCTGCACTTTTAGGAATAGTAGTCTGGATGTGGGACTCAAACAACTTTCCCTTCAGAGTCTTTTACACGGATGGACCTAGCCGGGCCGGATCCGTTTGGGCGACGGACCTCCACACGACCAATGTAGATAGCCCGCCCAAATTCCAGTTGGCTTTGACAGACTGAAAGGTCTTTCACAGTTCAGGCTTAGACTGGTTGCGGTGGGGTTTTGGGATGTAGAGAAAGTCCCACACAGCCTTGTCACACCAAGCTTTTCTCCTGGCCTCTACCTCCAGCATTATCTCCCTAGGAGCATAAGGATAATCGTAGCCAAATTCTAAGGCCACCTTTCTCTGTACTAGCCATTGAAGTCTGGAGAACCTGGGGAGGGTTTGTCTGTTTCCTCCCCCAGGTGGGAAATACAGGGACTCCTCTCTTTTGATGAGGGAGGCATAGGCCTTGTTTTGCTCCCGAGCCTGGGCATAAGTTCGAGGTGGGGATAGGTCTGAGACCCATGTAGTGTAGGCCTTGCAGAACCCCAGATTCTTGGCACACTGTCCACGTACCAATGAATCCCTTGTCTCCTCATCAGGAATGCTAGGACTGGCCGAAACTACTCCTTTCATCCGTTCCCCAGTCCCACTCCGTCTCTTCCTCTGACTTCCAAACATCAATCCCCTCCTCCAAGGATCCATAGCGATGTTGGAAGCTAGGAGACCCCACATCAATGGCCCCAGCCTCTTCCTCACTGCTTACACTCACAGTCTTCCCCACCGCAGGCCATTGATTTCCCTCTGCCACTCTTGAAGAGGTGCTGGTATCTGCCGCTGCAGTCTTCTGTGCATCAGGTGGCTGCTCTCTGGCCCTCACTACCTGCATGCACATTGCCTCTGTAGTGTGGGTCTCCCTTACTTGGCACACAGTAGTACAAGCAGGTGTTACTGGTCCCGGCCCCAGCAACATCTTGAGTACTCCTCTCCCTCAGGGATTCCCAGCTCAGAAGCTGATAGGATATGAGTGACTCCAGTCTCCCACAACACATTCAATCTTCTGACCTGACCGTCACACTTCTCCGCCCTCAGCAGCAGTTTGCCACAGAGCCCGCACTGGCTCCACACTTGCAGCCGCATGGTAACATTCAGACACTGACTACATACCAGGTCCAGATGTTCCGTGCCAGCTCCGCTACACAATGCCAGTCGTCCCGTCAGGCACAAGTCACACTCCTGTGTCCCACAGGGTCGACATCGACATTCCAGTCTGTTCCGCAAGATCTCTGCCAACACATGGGATAGCCTCCGCATTCCGGTTCACTCCGGCACCCGCCATCTTGCTCCTCCACACACACCTGTCTCCCTCTCAGCTACACCCAAAAGGGGAAGTAATTTATTGGCTCCCTTCCTCTTCTCAGATTGGCCGTTCGTGGGCGGCAACTCTGCCCACAACTCCAGATTAGCTGACTCTCCAGCGGTGGGCGCTCCTGCTAGGCAGATCTCTCTAGCGCGCTATTTCCCACGCGGTACAGTGACCTCTTCACTGCCACTACAACTCAGCTCAGCCAGCATGAAAATAATTGTACAGCAGATCGTGCTCCTCAATCCGCACGCATCCGCCATCTTTCTGTACCTGGGTCTCAGTTGCACCTCTATCTCGTCAGGTCAACTGATCTCCCTTGCTATTTTGGAAAATTGTCCCGCTGTCAGGCATTGCGCAGCCGACATTTTCCTTTATAGCACATTTACAGATAACACTCGCCATATTGTCTTGGAAAACTGTCCCGCTGTCATGAATTGCACAGTTAACATTTTTCTTTACAGCTTTCTCTCAGATATCACTCTCCACACTATTTGGGAAAACTGTTCCACTGTCATAAATTGCATGGTCAACATTCTTCTCTATAGTGCATATCCAAATAGGACCCCCGACACACCGATCCCTGTGTCCTGGGTCCCCACCTTCTCCATCCACACTTGCAGCGATTACTGTAAAGCAGACACAGTCCTTTTGTACAGTACGATGCATCTCTTCTCCTCCAACTCTCCTGCACATTTCTTGAAAGAACAGATTACTTCTTTGACAAAAGTCCATCCGTTGCCGTTGGCAACAATTACTGTGAACTTGATTCTTCATCTCACTCTCCCTAATCCCTGTAGAGCAGACATCACTCTCTTCGCTGAGACTCCAGCACATTTCTTGAGAAAGCCTGATGTTATTTTGCAAGATTTTTCGGCCGTTGCCATTAGCAGCCTTTGTAGTAACTGGATCCGGGATGACGCCCCCAAATGTAGCACTGCCCCTTTGAGGGCTGCTGGATTTCTCACCTTTTCGGGTCCCTCTGGGTTACAGGTAACAATTGCATGCAGAATCTCAACACTTTACTTTCTGGCTCAGTCAATGAACAGTCTAGGGGTTGTTGTTTTTGTTGTTTTTATCTTATATGGGGATGGGAGAAGGGAAGAGTGGGATACTCCCAGAGATGTATAGTAACGAAGTAGAACTACTTAAGTACTGTACTTAAGTACCGAAATGCAGTATCTGTACTTTCCTAGAGTAGAATTTTTTTCTCCTACTTCTACTTTTACTTCACTACATTTTTTCGATGATTTCGATACTTCTACTCAAGTATTTTTTTTTTTTGTGCTGCATAGTTACTCGTTACTTTTAAAAAAATTACCACTGCCAGAACAGTAGATGGCAGGTTGCATAAAGCTCAAAAAAATGTGTATAATGTCATTTGTAAATCAGCGCATACGAAAATAAAGGCTGTGTATAATAAAAGCTGCTATACCAAATCTTTCCAATAAAAAGAAAATATGAAAAACAAATAAATGGTGCTACAGCGCTTAAAGTGCATCAAGAAACTACTAACAAACACAGGTTAATCATTTGAATAAATCATTTGAAATAATAAAAACAATATGATGTTCATACTTTTGACTTCTTTCTTTAATAACTACATAACACAGTACTTGTACTTCTACTTTCAGTACTTGAGTAGAATTTTTTTTTCAAAACTACTGGTACTTTTTACTTTTAGTACTTAAGTAGCAAATTTTTTGAAAAAACTACTTGCAATACTTAAGTAAAAAAAATGTTGAATACTTTAGTACTTCTACTTAAGTAACTTTTTCTGCGAGCACTTCCACTTCTACTCAAGTAATTTTTTGATCGAGCACTTGTACTTTTACTCAAGTAGAAATTTTGAGTACTTTATACAAGTCTGGATACTCCTTAACTTGAACTATGCACAATATTGAAGACTTCTATCTGCGGATGCGGCTAGGCTGCAGTTCCACCTTGCCACTAGATGAATCTGAGGTAAAGTTCCTTAATAGACACTTGCTTAGCACTTATCTTCAGGGCACTCGCCTAGCACCCCCTTTCACTCCACCAGCTGACACCCGTCATCTGACTACTCTACTCCGGGGTGGCCCTCTTCCTGGTCAGGCCCTTAGACACAATCCCCTGTACTCACAATACTGTTTTTCCAGGTTATCCAGTGTCTCAACCCTTGTAGTCAGCTCTCCTGGACCTCTGGGTTCAGCTCCTTCCTTCTGGCCCACCAGGTTGACTGCCTGTGACCATACACCAACTGCTGCAGAAGAGGAGGCAGCCACCACCCTCCTTCTGGGACTCTGCTTATCAGCCAAAGACCCCGAGCACATGTGCTCCTGGCTTTTATAGTACACCCCACAATGCAACAAGACAGCAGTCTGTGCCAATCACTGGGGCTGTATCAAAACCTGTGTACCCATTGGTCAGGTTTCCTCCACTGTCCAAAATGCCTCCCTATTGGACCAGTGTGAAACACTCCCCTAGACCAGATGACCTCTTGCACCTACCTAGGAGGGTGCTACATTTTAATCAGATTTTATTTTCAACTTTGGAGGTGCCAGTAGGCAAACAAACATTTTGACAGTGGTTTAATGAATTTGTGACGTCAGCCATAGTTTGCTGGATTCTTAAAGTGGAACTAAACCTATTAATTGTATTGTTTCCCAATCAGTTATAGTCAAGACATGTCATGAATAATAACCATCACATCTGCTTGTGTTCCCAAATGAATTGTAAGATGGCTGGTGTCATAACTGATCACATGTTCAGCACCATGGCAACTGCAGCTCAAACAGAGGCTAAGATGGCAGCTTCCTTGGCTGTAAAGAATAGGAGGGTTGAGCTCCACTTTACTGGAGAGCATGAGGGAAACTGAGGTATATCCCAAAATTGACATTGTGGATATGGGGACAATCTTACACCCTGTTAAAGAGGGCTCTGTTGGTGCAGGAAGGTGGTCGGGGGAAGTATGGTTTGGTATGTAGAACAGCCTTGGGAAGGGAGGGTGGCTATATGCAGACACTGTCACATTGCCATGGATTGGAAAAGTGACAGGCTCTATTTATTGAACGATTTATGACTCTCAATTTTTAAATCGTCTACGGGGATCTATTGTGCTAGCATGACCATCACAAAGATGGTTTAACCAAAGGCAGTCAACATTGCGTTGGGCCACTGCAAAAAAGTATGCATGTACTTGAGGAGGGTGCAAAAAGCACTTTTCCTGAAAGGCTTTCCTGTCAGGCCTCTGGGGTTCAGCCAGGTCCCAACAGTTTAAGGGTAAAACAAAGAAAAGAAGCCTATAAAAGGCAACTAAAGTAAAGGATATAGCAGACCAAAAACCAAACAGGAAACATGAACCAAAATACATTTACCTAGGAGAAGCAATAAGGAGGATATGAAATTATACAATATGCCCACATAGAAAAATGCCCACATTAAACTTTCAGTGGAAAGCGTTTGCCCTTGTGTCACAACAAAAGACACAAGGGCATTGGGCAGAACAGAAGAAATGGAATGTGTTCTTTAATGTCAAAGCTGTGAAATAGTCTGGCACAGCAAGTTCTTCCAGCAAATTTAGTAGATTGCTTTAAAAAAGATCTATAATTATATAACAATAGCAAGGGGAATGCCGAAACAAATGGCCAAACACACCCTCCCTTCCTCTGCATGCCTCTTGCCCATGTTAGTCTCAAAGTGTTAACAGCTGAGACAAGCTAAAGGTATGAATCAGACATCTCCTTTAAAGCTGTTGTTGGATCAGCCACAGCAGGAGGGGAACATGTGGGACCTCATAACTAGGATTAAAATCATCTAGAAACATAGAACAAAGCACTACATGGACGTCTCATAGATGACATAACTGTAAAATAAAATGTATATTGATAGATCCTCTTTAAAACAAACAAAATCTGATTTCCTGTAGGGATCACAGAAAAAATGACAAGCTGTGGGCAGACTATAGATATTTTTCACACATTTATGTGAGATATAAATACTTTCTTCTACCTTACAGTTAATCACTCTTCTTCCTCCTTTGTATGTTTCATTGGGCCCACCCAGTTCAGGAGCCTTTATTGGCTTCCATAGGTGTTATATACACAAGAGTCCTTATTGGCCCAGTACAAAAATTCTGTTGTAATCAACCTAATCTAACTGAGCAAGTAACGTCTAGTCATGCTCAATACAACAAATGTAACTATCTCTTTGCCAATAGTACTGTGTCTCTAATGTTTGAATTTTGCACATTTGTCTTTAATTTTTATGGACACATTGTAGCCCACAAATACGTAAGTATGAAACACATTTACAGGAGTATGTACACAGCTGGTGAAGACCGCCACCTGGTGCCAAATTTCAAAATGTGCTAAAAACCAAACCTGGGCAAATTAAACAGAGCATATGAGATATAAATACCTGGTAAGCTAAAGTTATCTTCAGTAAAAATTGTATGTCAGTATCGCCGGTAGCTCCTGGGTTACAGGCAGCCAAAATGAAGCTTCATTTGCTCCTATTAGGAAGATTTAGGAAGAAGAAAAAAAAGGAAAAAAAAAGAAGAAAAGAAAAAAGAAAAGATTTGCTAATAATTTTGGCTACCTTTATCTCACATTCTACATAAAACTAAAGTCTGGAAACTATCGTCATCAATTTTTTATATATTTGATGTACAATATAAAGGGTCTGTGTTTATAGGTTTTGTTAATGTTATATCAGTTTTGCAGGTCGAATTCAGCTCTGAAGGAAATTAACTGCAGGCCAAATTTACTTAATTTCTGAATGATCTCCAAAGTATCTCAAATAGATGTCAAACTGATGCCACTTACACAAGCCCAAAGCCCATTGACACAGGCCCTTTGAGAATTGAGGAGGGTGGTGTCTGGGGGTGGATTATGGGCCTTCTTAGATAAGTGTAGCTCTCTCTAACCTATCAGCTGTGCTCTTTCCATATATAGATGAGAATTAAAATCTCTGTTTGGTGTCTATCACCTGATAGAAACATGTAAGCCTCATGTCATTGGCTAACCAAGTAGTATAGAAGGAATAAGTTGGCCCTGGAGCAAACACTTTCAAAAAAACATGTCAGCATAATCAGCCTCCATATTTTTACCCCAATACATCCCTTTTAAGCCTACACCATTGACTTCCAATAATGACTACCAATAATGGGGCCAACACTCTCATTGCTGTATGTATAATAAAATATATACATAGCCATCTGTACAACATTATACACAGATATAAAAATGAAAAATAAATAAAAACATTTAAAACCATTTACAATGTAGATCCATAAGAGGTGGTCCTTAGGCCGTGGACACTTAAGAAGCACCGCTATAAAGGGAACCTGTCTGTATAAAAATATGTGACATGGACAGAGGTCCAGAAGTTGTCGTTAGCCCCTGTCCACCCAAACTTTTTGCTGTGGAGTACTCTCGCCCCATTCAACACTTTGCGACTGTTGGGATATATGTTGCTTCTGCACACTCTTTGACGTCACGCCAAATTACTAGATGTGCTGGAGCTGTAATAAGGACATAGGTACCTTATATCACATTTACTGGCCCTGCCCTCTTATTGGGGGATGGTTCATTCCATATCCGGATCCTGGTTGCCTTTCAAGCCAAAAACCTTTCTCCGACCGGTCTCCTTTTTTAAATTGTCTAAGGCTGGGTTTACACTGATGCAAATTGGATGCGGGTTTCCCCGCATCCAATTTGCATGACAGAAGACTGTGATCGGCTCTCAATGGAATCGGTTCCCACTTCTCCGGGGTGGCTGCGGAGCGCATTGCACAAGGGTTCTGTACGTCTTTGGCTCCGTTTCAGGTCCAAATTCAGGCAAAAATTCGGGCCTGATTCGTCCCCTTAATGGAGTACAGGGACACACGGACCCCTGCTGTGAGCTGCGTCTGCACACAGTGTGAACCCAGCCTAAAAAACTCCATGCACACATGCTGACTGCTGCGCAATGCTTGGTTGCTCTTAAATGTAAGAAATTAAAGCCTCCCTCTCTGTTTGATTTGCACTCCAGGATCTGAGATGTGAAGGGGATGGAATACTTGACTGCTTCGCTAAATGACTCCCTTGAAGCTCATAACCAGGTCTGGGAATTGTGGGATCTATTAGAAGCTCCTCCAACCTAAAGTTTCCCTAAATTAGTGAGGCTATGTGTGGATGGCAACTGCAGACTTGGGTGGGGTCCTGATGCAGGTGGATGTCCTTTACTGCCCTCTCCCCTTTCCCTCTCTTCTTCTTGCTCTCCTGTATCTTTTTGTTCTTCACTATTGTGCCTAATATAGTGCCTTTTCCTATTTGGTTGCGCACAACTGTCCGGCTGGGATTTAGTTGAGATACTGTTGCTCTGAGCCGTTATGACTAGGCTTGATGTTAATAAATGTTATATTAATCTATGGGACCTATTTACCGTAATTGAGTTTTCCGTTGTATGCTTTGTAAGTTGGCACTTTTTGGCCTTTGTCAAACTAAATGTCTTGCACCCTTCTGTTTTTACTATTGAAAATCATCCTTAATTAACCAATTCAGAATAAGCCTTTAAGTTGATCCCCCCTTCACTAATAAAAAAAAAAATAAAAAAATAACAGCAGCATACAACTCCACATCCTGTAATGCAATCATCTTACATTCATTAAAGAAAATTTTTTTTGCTTTTACTCAAACTGTTTTTCCACCTTCTGGTTTCTTTAACCAGTTCAAATCTAGAGCTATTTTTTAAATTTTTGCACACATGTAAAAATGTTCATTTTTGGCAATAAAATTACTTAACCACTTAAGCCCCGGAAGATTTTACCCCCATTCCCACCAGGGGGTATTTTGTGATTCGGCACTGCGTGACTTTAACGGAGAATTGCGCGGTCGTGCGACGCTGTACCTAAACGAATTTGGCGTCCTTTTTTTCCCACAAACAGAGCTTTCTTTTGGCGGTATTTGATCACCTGTGCGATTTTTTGATTACGCGCTATAAACAAAAAAAGAGCGTCCATTTTGCAAAAATAGCAATATTTTTCCCTTTTTTTTATATGAAATTCCCCCAAAAAAAAATGTAAAAATCAAAATTTTTTAAAATTTTCGGCCAATTTGTTTTATGCTACCTATGTTTGGTAAAAAAAATTGCAAAAAGCGTATTTTGATTGGTTTGCGCAAAAGTTATTGCGTTTACTAACTAAGGGAAAGATTTTTGTCATTTTTGTTGTTTTTTTTTTTAACGCGTAATGGCGGCGATCTGCGATTTTTTTTGCAGTACTGCGACATTGCGGCGGACAGATCGGACCCTTGACTGACATTTTTGACACTTTTGGGGTTACCAGTGACATTTCTACAGTAATCAGTGCTATACATATGCACGGTTACTGTAAAAATACACTGGTAGTGAAGGGGTTAACTTTATTTGAGAGGGAGGGGCTGTGTGTGTCCCTAGGGGCGTGATTCTAACTGTGATTGGCTGGGGCTTCAGCTGTATGCAGAGTGATCAACGGATCTACATAGTAGATCCATATGATCAGCTCTCATACAGCGAGGAGAATGACAGGCAGCTTGTTTACACAAGCTGCCTGACTTTCTCCCTCTCCCCCGCCGATCGCAGAGTGGCCGGCGGACATCGGGTCCGCCGGTCACACGCGCGGGGGGGTCCGTGACCACTCGGGAGCGGGAGCGCGCCTCCGGGGGCGCGCGCTCGCTCCCTAGACCCTCACAAGCTAGTGACGTAGACCTACGTCACTTTGCCTGTGAGGGGCTGACCGCCGACGTAGATAGTCGTGCGGCGGTCGGCAAGTGGTTAAACCTCCAGAATAATATATATTTTCTGAAAGCAGAGGCCCTTTAGAAAAAAGAAAAAAGATTGTTACAAATTTTTATGTCGCATGATATTTGAACAGCTGTTTATAACACACAAATGTTCAGGAAAAAATATAAAATTGATTTTAGTGCAAACACATGCAATATAAAAGATGAGGTTGCGTCGAGTAAATAGATACCAAACATGCCATGTCTTAAAATTGTGTGTGGCCGTGATATTGCAAAAAACTACCGTACCCAAAAATCCCCATTGGTGACACTTTAAAAACCTTTACAGCTCATCAGTTAAAGCGTTTGTTACCCTAAAAAAAATATATATATATATTGATCCTGTTCCTTTAAAGCAGGTTATACAGCACAGTGCTTGTGCTATGTAGTTTGGCCCCTTCTATCACCTAAAAAAACCTGGTTGATCTGCCCTCCACCCTGTACACTGGCCACTGTGTATCATGGCTGCTGAGCCCTGACACTGTGGTCAGTGTACGTGCCTCTGTCATCTGCAGCCCTGCTCTCCTGTGTCCTCCTCCCCTCCCTGCCTGTCAGCTCCGTGTCACCCCTCCTGCTGCTCAAATAACTGTTGATATGTTATATAATCCTGTTTGTTTCCTAAGCCTGTGTGCCTCTGGCTATGTGATTTATAAAAACAAAATGCTGTATATACAGTATCTCACAAAAGTGCGTACACCCCACACATTTTTGTAAATATTTTATTATATCTTTTCATGTGACAACACTGAAGAAATTACACTTTGCTACAATGTAAAGTATTGAGTGTACAGCTTGTATAACAGTGTAAATTTGCTGTCCCCTCAAAATAACTCAACACACTGCCAATGATGTCTAAACTGCTGGCAACAAAAGTGAGTACATCCCTAAGTAAAATTTTCCCTCCCCAGTGTCATGTGACTGGTTAGTGTTACAAGGTCTCAGGTGTGAATGAGGAGCAGGTGTGTTAAATTTGGTGTTATCACTCTCACTATCTCATACTGGTCACTGGAAGTTCAACATGGCACCTCATGGCAAAGAACTCTCTGAGGATCTGAAAAAAGAATGGTTGCTCTACATAAAGATGGCCTAAGCTATAAGAAGATTGCCAAGACCCTGAAACTGAGCTGCAGCATGGTGTCCAAGACCACACAGCGATTTAACAGGACAGGTTTCACTCAGAACAGGCCTCGCCATGGTTGACCAAAGAAGTTGAGTGCAGGTGCTTAGCATCAAATCCAGAGGTTGTCTTAGGGAAATACAGTGGGTACGGAAAGTATTCAGACCCCCTTAAATTTTTCACTCTTTGTTATATTGCAGCCATTTGCTAAAATCATTTAAGTTCATTCTTCTTCCTCATGAATGTACACATAGCACCCCATACTGACAGAAAAACACAGAATTGTTGACATTGTTGCAGATTTATTAAAAAAGAAAAACTGAAATATCACATGGTCCTAAGTATTCAGACCCTTTGCTGTGACACTCATATATTTAACTCGGGTGCTTTCCATTTCTTCTGATCATCCTTGAGGATGTTCTACACCTTCATTTGAGTCCAGCTGTGTTTGATTATACTGATTGGACTTGATTAGGAAAGCCACACACCTGTCTATATAAGACCTTCCAGATCACAATGAATGTCAAAGCAAATGAGAATCATGAGGTCAAAGGAACTGCCTGAAGAGCTCAGAGACAGAATTGTGGCAAGGCACAGATCTGGCCAAGGTTACAAAAAGATTTCTGCTGCACTTAAGGTTCCTAAGAGCACAGTGGCCTCCATAATCCTCAAATGGAAGATGTTTGGGACGACCAGAACCCTTCCTAGAGCTGGCCGTCCGGCCAAACTGAGCTATCGGGGGAGAAGAGCCTTGATGAGAGAGGTAAAGAAGAACCCAAAGATCACTGTGGCTGAGCTCCAGAGATGCAGTCAGGAGATGGGAGAAAGTTGTAGAAAGTAAACCATCACTGCAGAACTCCACCAGTCGGGGCTTTATGGCAGAGTGGCCCGACGGAAGCCTCTCCTCCTGTAAGACACATGAAAGCCAGCATGGAGTTTGCTAAAAAAACACCTGAAGGACTCCAAGATGGTGAGAAATAAGATTCTCTGGTCTGATGAGACCAAAATAGAACTTTTTGGCCTTAATTCTAAGCGGTATGTGTGGAGAAAACCAGGCACTGCTCATCACCTGTCCAATACAGTCCCAACAGTGAAGCATGGTGGTGGCAGCATCATGCTGTGGGGGTGTTTTTCAGCTGCAGGGACAGGACGACTGGTTGCAATCGAGGGAAAGATGAATGTGGCTAAGTACAGGGATATCCTGGACAAAAGCCTTCTCCAGAGTGCTCTGGACCTCAGACTGGGCCGAAGGTTTACCTTCCAACAAGACAATGACCCTAAGCACACAGCTAAAATAACGAAGGAGTGGCTTCACAACAACTCCGTGACTGTTCTTGAATGGCCCAGCCAGAGCCCTGACTTAAACCCAATTGAGCATCTCTGGAGAGACCTAAAAATGGCTGTCCACCAACGTTTACCATCCAACCTGACAGAACTGGAGAGGATCTGCAAGGAGGAATGGCAGAGGATCCCCAAATCCAGGTGTGAAAGACTTGTTGCATCTTTCCCAAAAAGACTCCTGGCTGTATTAGATCAAAAGGGGGCTTCTACTAAATACTGAGCAAAGGGTCTGAATACTTAGGACCATGTGATATTTCAGTTTTTCTTTTTTATTAAATCTGCAACAATGTCAACAATTCTGTGTTTTTCTGTCAGTATGGGGTGCTATGTGTACATTCATGAGGAAGAAGAATGAACCTAAATGATTTTAGCAAATGGCTGCAATATAAGAAAGAGTGAAAAATTTAAGGGGGTCTGAATACTTTCCGTACCCACTGTAGATGTATTAGTGCTACCAGCATTGTTGAAGGGGTGGGGGGTCAGCTTGTCAGTGCTTAGACCATACGCCGCACGCTGCATCAAATTGGTCTGCATGGCTGTCGCCCCAGAAGCAAGCCTCTTCTAAAGATGATACACAAGAAAGCTCGGAAACAGTTTGCTGAAGACAAGCAGACTAAGGACATGGATTACTGGAACCATGTCCTGTGGTCTGATGAGACCAAGATAAACATTTTTGGTTCAGATAGTGTCAAGTGTGTGTGGCAGGCAACCAGGTAAGGAGTACAAAGACCAAAGTTTCTTGCCTATAGTCAAGCATGGTGGTGGGAGTGTCATGGTCTGGGGCTGCATGAGTGCTGCTGACACTGGGGAGCTACACTTCATTGAGAAAACCATGAATGCCAACATGTACTATGACATACTGAAGCAGAGCATGATTCCCTCCCTTCGAAGACTGGGCAGCAGGGCAGTATTCCAACATTATAACGACCCCAAACACATCTGCAAGACGACCACTGCCTTGCTAAAGAAGCTGAGGGTAAAGGTGATGGACCGGCCAAGTATGTCTCCAGACCTAAACCCTATTAAGCACCTGTGGGGCATCCTCAAACGGAAGGTGGAGGGGCGCAAGTTCTCCAACATTCACAAGTTCCGTGATGTCATCATGGAGGAGTGGAAGAGGACTCCAGTGGCAACCTGTGAAGCTCTGGTGATCTCCATGCCCAAGAGGGTTAAGGGAGTGCTGGCAAAAAATGGTGGGCACACAAAATGACACTTTGGGCCCAGTTTGGATATTTGCACTTATGGGTGTACTTGCTTTTGTTGCCAGAGGTTTAGACATTAATGGCTGTGTGTTTACTTATTTTGAGGGGACAGCAAATTTACACTGTTATACAAGCTGTACACTCATTATTTTAAATTGTAGCAGAGTGTCATGTCTTCAGTGTTGTCACATGAAAAGATATAATAAAATATTTACAAAAATGTGAGGGGCTTACTCACTTTTGTGAGATACTTTACCTGATTGCAGTGTGCTGCTCGGCGATCAGGTGACCAGCTGACTCTCTCTCACTCTCTTCCTCTTCCCCCGAGTGATGTTAGCAGGGGAAACTCGGCCCTGCCCCCTGCTGCTGTCGGACGGAGAGAGGAGAGAGCCAGTAAGTCACATGATAGCTGAGCAGCACACTGAAATCAGGTATATACAGCATTTTTTTTATAAAACACTGAGACAGAGGCACACAGGTTTAGGAGACAAACCGGATTATACAAAGTCCTGAAAGTGGCTTAACAACCACTTTAACCAGAAGCTCTGGTTTTGCAGTGAATGTGGTAAAGTCCCTTGCTAGACATCTGTGCCAATGAGCAGAAGAATTAAAGACCAACAGTGGGAATCTAACAGAAGAGGACAAGAAAAAAAGAGGTTTAAGGATTGTAAGAGGTGCATGAAAGTCAGCCAGCCCCCAGTCTGATGTACTCACCCTCCAGTCTGTCACCAACCAAATAAAACCTGTCTCTTGGTACAAAGAACAGGGGTTTAGTTGACACACATTTGCAAACGCATGTGAAAGCTGCAGAGCCACTTCACGGCACCCTGTTTAAATCTGC
Source organism: Pelophylax lessonae (assembly GCF_965119305.1). Lineage (NCBI taxonomy): Eukaryota > Metazoa > Chordata > Amphibia > Anura > Ranidae > Pelophylax > Pelophylax lessonae. The sequence goes on along the minus strand of NC_138780.1, from coordinate 157,816,859 downwards.
AGTCCTACACTCTCAATTTAGTGTCCTCACTCTGGAGGCACATGGCCGCTAATGGGTGGATGGGGGACAGGTGAGAGGGAGACAGCCCAACCTCCCCCAACCCATCCCCATACACGACTGGCTGTTGTCTCAAAGACTCAAATAATTAGGTTATAACCATGGTGCAAACTGGAAAAGACCAGCTGAAAAGCATTACACCTCCATCCCCTTGGTGGATGCAGTATATAGATAGGAAGGGATTTTATGTATGGGGCATGGCCTGTAAAGCACACTGCCTTTGAAATCCCTAATTTCCTTTTTGGGACTTTATATGAGACAAGCAGGTCATGCTATTGGTCTCCATCCCTGTCTACGGAAAACACTAAGGCCAAATCAAAACTGCATCCACCAAAAACGCACGAAAATCGCACGGTGGGACTTTAATTGAGGCACCAAGCTGTGAGCAAGGCGTCTCCATCCCTGGTTGCTTAACCACTTGCCGACCGCCGCACGACTATCTACGGCGGCGGTCAGCCCCTCACAGGCAAAGTGACGTAGGTCTACGTCGCTCGCCTGTGAGGGTTTAGGGAGCGAGCGCGCGCCGCCGGAGGCGCGCTCCCGCTCCCGCGTGGTCACGGACCCCCCCGCGCGTGTGACCGGCGGACCCGATCGCCGCCGGCCACTCTGCGATCGGCGGGGGAGAGGGAGAAAGTCAGGCAGCTTGTGTAAACAAGCTGCCTGTCATTCTCCTCTCTGTATGAGAGCTGATCACATGGATCTACTATGTAGATCCATTGATCACTCTGCATACAGTTGAAGCCACAGCCAATCACAGTTAGAATCACGCCCCTAGGGACACACACAGCCCCTCCCGCTCAAATAAAGTTAACCCCTTCACTACCAGTGTATTTTTACAGTAACCGTGCATATGTATAGCACTGATTACTGTAGAAATGTCACTGGTAACCCCAAAAGTGTCAAAAATGTCAGTCAAGGGTCCGATCTGTCCGCCGCAATGTCGCAGTACTGCAAAAAAAAAATCGCAGATCGCCGCCATTACGCGTTAAAAAAAAAAACAACAAAAATGACAAAAATCTTTCCCTTTGTTAGTAAACGCAATAACTTTTGCGCAAACCAATCAAAATACGCTTTTTGCGATTTTTTTTACCAAACATAGGTAGCATAAAACAAATTGGCCGAAAATATTAAAAAATTTTGATTTTTACATTTTTTTTTGGGGGAATTTCATATAAAAAAAAGGGAAAAATATTGCTATTTTTGCAAAATTTACGCTCTTTTTTTGTTTATAGCGCGTGATCAAAAAATCGCACAGGTGATCAAATACCGCCAAAAGAAAGCTCTGTTTGTGGGAAAAAAAGGACGCCAAATTCGTTTAGGTACAGCGTCGCACGACCGCGCAATTGTCCGTTAAAGTCACGCAGTGCCGAATCGCAAAATACCCTCTGGTCGTTTAGCAGCCAAATCCTCCGGGGCTTAAGTGGTTAAACATATTGGACTAGGTGGGACTTTAGATGAGACCCAAGCTGGTGTTGCCCGGTGTCTCCATCCCTATATCAAGAAAAAAAGAGGTTTAAGGATTGTAAGAGGTGCATGAAAGTCAGCCAGCCCCCAGTCTGATGTACTCACCCTCCAGTCTGTCACCAGGGATTGCCTGAAGACAGATGCTCTTGAGTAGTCCTGGAGATGAGCATGTGAGGCAGTGACAAGGGAGCTAGGGGGCAGGAGGTCTAAGGAGGAGTGAAAAGGTCAGTTTGGGTAATACAGTAATCCCCCTCTCCATCGCGGTTCAGTTTTTGCGGTCCCGGTAATTTGCGGTTTTTTTTGCAATGTTATTTTACTATATAAATCATTAAAAATGAAATATTTTTGTGCTTTCCATAGCTCTTGCTATGTCTCTTAGTATCTTTTATGTGTTTAAATGAGTTTCTATTGTTTTAAAAGTGTGTTTAAAGACCTTAAAATGCTTTTATACATACAGTGACAGTAAAAAAAAACATGCCTACAATGCATTTTAATAGGGTTTTTCTATTTTGCGGAATTTCACTTTTCGCGGCTGGGTCCGGAACATAACCCCCGCAATGGAGGGGGGTTTACTGTATTTTGAAATGAGGTTGGTGATGTTGCTGAGGGTAGAGTTGCATATGGTTTTGTAGGTTGTTGCCAGTAGATTTAATTTTATACGTTGGGCTAGTGGAAGTCATTGGCGTGGTTGACTCTCTGGCTTAAATACTGCAACTTGACTTGAAACAAATATGGAAATAAGGACTTCTGACAATACTCTGAGTTAGCTTCGGGAGGCAATGGAAGGCTGACAGCTTCCGCAACTAATCCCACCAGCAACCTCTGCTGGGTCTCCCATTTATGCAATCGCCAATGGCCCCATTTGCAACAGTGAACAGGCCTGAAACATTTTTTTCCTTAAAGAGAAAACTGAACTCCAGTAGCTTACAAAAAAATAAAAATAAAAAAAAAATCAGACAGAAGGCAAAGTACTAGACACCGGTGTTTCCCTGCAGATGATATTTCTTTATTACTGACTTACCTTGTCTTGTTCTGCTGTGTCTGTGTGTAGGCAGCTATTAGCAAATCTCACTCCAAATCTCCTAAGACTAGGGTTCAGAGGTAAAATCTTGCAAAGATACAACTATGAAACTGTAGGCACAGCATAAAACACAAAAATTCAGCCCAGCGCTCACTCCGAATGGGAAGACTGGCGTGCTGCTCTCCTCAGGCAGGGAACTCCAATACGGGTGCATAGAAAAGAAAGAAAGAGGAGGCGCAAACACAGTGCATTACCCGTGGTCAATTTGCAAATTGTTTAATAAAAAATGCCAAATGCATACTCACAGACGTAGAGATAAAAACATGTTACAAGAATCCACCATGTGTGAACTGGGACACGTCCTTCAGTCAGGACCGTTAACGCGTTTCGGGGGTCAGGCCCCCTTCCTCAGAGCTGGTCTTACCACATGCAGATCACAAATATATATGAGACAGCTTTAATTGCATCAGTTCGATCCCCCTCCCTCCCTCCTCCCCTCAGGGGAAAGAGGGCGGGACCATCCAGTGCTTCTAATATTGTCTCTCTCAGCCTAAAAAGAAAATTAACCCCTTGCTCATCTTGATCAGAAAGATCATGGTGTACCCATCAGGAACTCTGCACCCTGAAGTGTGCCTATGTGGGCAGATGAGTCAAGAGTGAAACTGTTAGGATGACTGTTGTTACTGGTGTGTTTGTGTTTTCAGAGTGGGCACTTGTCAGCAGTAAGCTGGATGGTTTACAACATTCAAGGGGATTGCATACATTTCGTACATACCCCGCTGTGATTGCTGGCCCATGTCCTCCTGCTCCATGTTGCAGCGGCATCGGTATTGTAAATGTTTCCCCTTGTTGTGTCCACAGCTTCCTGTTCGGGATCGCCGTTTGTTCCGGGTCTCAGGACGCTCACCCGCCATTCTGCGCCCCGGGACCCGTGTCACCACACTTCCGGGATTGTGTGCGAGTATGCATTTGGCATTTTTTATTAAACAATTTGCAAATTGACCACGGGTAATGCACTAGGTGTTTGCGCCTCCTCTTTCTTTCTTTTGTAGGCACAGCATGCCTAGCCACCCTTACATACCAAGGAACACACTGTTATTTTTCAGAAGAGATTACAGACAAAAAGGGACATTTAAAAAAAAAAAAATAAATAAAATACTTAGGCTTAGGCACAATTACCTTTTTCGGATTTTTCAGATTTTCCCTTTAACAGCAAATATTCACTTAAATTTTTTTTCATTTTAGTTCCACATGCTTTAAGTCCAAGCAACACTAGATGGCTCTGTTGTGCTCTGAAAGATCTTGGTCATCACACATTCTAATACCCTACTCACGAGGTTTCAGCCATTTGTTTAGAAAATGCTGGTCACTATATTCCAAGCATGCTCTGGGGGAAATCAAACTTTTCAGGCATGTGTAATTATAGGGAAAAATGTTTGCATTTAGCAATATTGCTCTGTTTAAAAACACATACATTGTGCGTTGCCATTTCCATCAATGCGTCCTGCTGGGTGTTATTGCATATATTTGTAAGAGAGAGGCCGCTGGTGGGAATATGGGCTTTATTCTGGCATATGGATGTAATGGATGTGCTTTGAGGCATGAGGCTGCATGCTGAGTGTATTCAGCAAAGTGAGGACAGTGTGAGAGGACATACACACCTAGTAAAGTGTTATATGTGTTGCGTTAAGCGCACACGTTCATTGCAGAGACAGATGGGTCAATAGAACGGCAAAGACATAATTTAATGTACTTCGGTCTTGGAGCGATTAGAGCACCACACTTTCTTTGGGTAAGTACAACCAAGCCATTAAAGTTTCAGTCTATTTCCGGCTGCCAAAAAGGGATATTTCAGTTGGAGTCTGCTAGGCTGGGTCAGCTGCTGGCTCTCCCTGGGGTTTCAGTTCCTGATCTTCCTGCATTCATTCCTGGCTTAGTTCCCATATACCTTTGTTTTAGGTGTTCCCACCCACCTCACGGTTTTTCCCACCACTCCTGTTACAGTCTTCAGATAAAATTGGAAACCCAACAGGTTGTAAAGAGGCCTTACAGGGTTACACTTTAATTTAAAGCATAACTTCACTTTTGTTGAGAAAAAAAAAAAAAAAACATTCCCATTTGGGTGATTTATGTACATTGCAAGGGTTATAACAACCTTTGTTGCAGATTCCTACCTTTTGTTATTCAGAAGAAATCATGGTTTGTTCCTCTGTGCTGAGTGGGTCTAATGGGAGTGGTTTCAAAATGATCAATCAGCTGTGCAGCTTCAGAGGAAGTCTGCTGGGCCTGCATCTCTTTAGAAATTTTTGTTGCAGGGGATGCCAGAAATCTGACTTGTATCTTAGTGCAGACTTCTGGGGAAAATCGGTGTGAAAATCACACAAACAGGAAATGATGTTTCTGGGGTGTGGTCAGTACACATTCTGTGCACAGAACACCTCCAGGTAGCCATATTGCATTGCATTTTCAGAAAATTACAGCGGCTGCAGATTGAAAAGGAAAGGTAATTTTTTAATAACATTCAATTACAATATGACTTGCATCGCAATTGTATACTCTATATTATTTTTTCTTTATTTGCTATTTCTTTTTCCTCACAAAAGTGGAGTTACCCTTTAGTATTTCAAACCAGGATAACAGTATAATCAGCTTGGTAAATGACCTGATTTATTTGAGTATGCTTGCAAAAGGTTAATAAAAAGAACCAACTACCAATAGACAACTGAAATAATGTGAATGCCTTCACACCCAAAAGTGGAACTTCCGCTTTATATACTGCTGACCCGCTGACACATTTGACACGTTTGACAGGTACCCGCTCCCACTTCCGCTAGGGCCGCCTTGGCAGCTTAAGCGGAAGTCCTCCTCTCCCCCTCTCTCCCTGCAATCTTCTGGGACATGTCACAGGTCCCAGAATATTGCCCGGCCATTCACAACGCACAGCGTGAATTGTGCATACGCAGTACGCACCCGGCTGTGATGCCGCAAGCTGTCACAGCCGGGTGCCCACACTAGAGATGCTGGCACCGCCGAGAGGAGAAGGAGAGGATCAAGGTTTCGGGCGGCCGCATCACTGGATCGTGGACAGTTGAGTGTGTGTTAATTAAAAGTCAGCAGCTACACTTTTTGTAGCTACTGACTTTTAATAAACACAAAAATGAGTGGAACCCGGCTTTAACCACTTCCCTACCGTCCTGTTGTGGAATGACGTCCGCAAGGTGGCTCAGCTATCCTGACTGGACGTCATATGACATCCAGCAGGATAAGCCAATAAGTGCGTGCCCACGTGGGCGCGCAGAGAGGCGATCGGTGGTATGTATCACTCTGACACACCGCATCTCCGATCTTGGTAAAGAGCCGATGACTAATCACAGCTGATCACAGCAGTAACCAGGAAGTGCCGGTAATCGGCTTTCCTCAGTTTGCGTGAGCAGAGAAGCGCGATCAGCGGCTCTCCCAACAGGGGGTTCTGCTCAGATAATTAGCACATTGATTATCAGTGCAGCCTCCATCAGAGGTGCAAATCACAGCAATCGATCAGTGCCCATCAGATTCCCATCAGATGTCAATCAGTGCCTATCAAAAATGCCAGTCAATGCCCAGCAAAAATGTCAGTGCCCAGTGATGTCTGTTAGTGCCCATCACAGATGCCAATCAGTCCCCAATAGTAATGTCTGTCAGTGCCTCCTTATAATAGATGGCTGCCTATCTGTGCCATCTATTAGTGCCCATCAGTGCCCATTAGTGACGCCTATCAGTGCCCATAATTTCCACCTATCAGCGTCCATCAGTGCCACCTATTAGTGCCCATGAGTGCCGCATATCAGTGCCCATCATTGCCGCCTATCAGTGCCACCTATTATTGCCCTTTAGGTCTGGAGACCCTTTAGATAAAAAACGAGGTGGTGGAGGCCATCTCAGAAAGGTTGAATAGAAACGGGCTCACAACGGATTACTGTGCAGAACTCAATTTTATTGGTGATGATAACTTTAAAAATGAATCATTAAAGTCACAGGAATACACACCAATGTGTGTTAATATCAGATGTAACTTGATGACCCTGAAGACCCTGGTGGGTGTCAGGATGGTTGAAGACGGCACTACACATGCCCCTGCTTCACCCTCTCCAAATGTCCCATAGGGCCCAGTTTCCAGATGTGGGGAGTGATCAGTCACCAAAGAGACTTGATGTCACTCCTGCCTACTCTGAAAAATGGGTACCTGGCATGCCAGAAATGTTGAAATTAGGATACCATGAACAATCAAGGCGAAATTCCCTAATTCAAAAGCTGTGGGCTAGATGGCATGTATGCTGTGTGGCCACAATCCAAGAACGCCTTGAAGGGTGCTAAGCAGAATGTCCAGTGCTATAGACCTATATTAATTGGTGGAAATACACTGTTCACTTCACCATTAGTAGTATCACTCAAAGTTCAAAGTGTAAGATGTAGTATACTTGGACAACTGGATATAGATGTCACATGCACTGGAGGATTCCTTAGTCTCGGGTATTCACAGTGGGTGACTGGGAGATGAAGCATGTGCAGACTGTAGAAAAGATGGTAGGGGTACAACCTTCTTGATCTGGAGACCCTTTAGGTCTGGAGACATACTTGGCCAGTCCATCACCCTTACCCTCAGCTTCTTTAGCAAGGCAGTGGTCGTCTTAGAGGCACGAGTAGTTAAAGCAGTAGGTGCTTTAATGCGTCTTACTAATAGTGTAACCAAGTCCTTGTTGTAATTATGAAATCTATGGACTAAAATTACTATTACGTATAATTGACTTTTTTTTTTAAATAACTATCCTTATCAGCTTTGAGCCTTTTAGGCTAACAAACCTGAATAAAGTTCCTTATTATGAAACAAGTTTCCTTTGAGTTCAGCAAGATTTGAAATTGCAACCAGGGGGCTGGAAATAAAGATCCATCTTGTGTTGAGATTTAGTATTTATATTTGATCATTGGAACATCTTTAGGTGTATGATTGATCTAGGTGTACCTGGTCACTTGAGTGCAATAGTCCTGCTTGAAACTTGTAGGCGATCATTTCAAAGACTATAAGAAAATATTGTGACACCCAAGCTAAACTGTTATAGATACTACACAGATCAGGCCAAGATCTGCCGTTTTGTTACAAGTTCCCATTTTCCAACCAGAGCGCATGGCATGCTGGGATTGCTTTACGCTGGCTGAAGTGCTATGGCATAATGGATGGATAACCTTGTTTGGATGGATTCTGCAGTCTTTGTTGTTTTGACTTCTAAAAGTTAGATATTTGAAAAATAATTCTAAACTGTGAGGTCTGGTGTTAAAACTAGAACTGCTGGGCTATGCAACCTCGACCAAGACCAGCTTACTACTGTCATTGGTAAGAGCATATCAGCATAGAATACCAAGTCCTTTCATAGAACGCTGAAATACAGATATTGATTGTTTAGGTTTTCATTTATATACTTATGTTTTATCTCAGTTATTTTCAAAATACTGTCACTTCTGGGATCAATAGGCAGCTAGCCTGTACTGGATCAGCTGTACTGCCTGGACTCATGTTTGATTTGTACGCCTAATACATGCCAACCAGTACTTCTGTCAGCCAACAAAATTATACCTAGCCAGCCTCTAAAATAATTAAACAGTTTTTAGCAATTAAATGTACTTTGTTACAGGCCTGTTTGAAAAGTTTTTCATAAAAATACTGTTTTAAAAAGTATTTTTCAAAAGGTCTTTTAAAGTGCACTTTATAATTTCTCAACTTGATATTTTGTTACGTGTATAACATACTTTAAAAATGCAAATCTATCAGCTTAATGTGCAATTTCATTGGAAAGTGCACTATGAAAAGCTTCCTCTCCCTGGGGTTAAACTGCAGGCTGTCATCCTCTGTTAGCTTTAGACAAAATCTCAGAGCATAACAGCATCCAGGGGTACCTGAGGGAATAAAGGTGTCATTCCTAAACAGAGACAGTAGATGGCGGTGATGGTCCAGATACTGGGTCACAAAGTAAAGAAGGCTTTTCATACTGTGCACGCCAATTTGAAATAAAAAACACTTTTGGAAATAGGTGTGCACAGCCTATTGCATTAGGGTGTGCACCACAAAGCTTAAACACATATGTGTGTGCATGTGTATATATACTGAGTGTATTCGTAAAGTGGTGGACAGTGCCAGTAGGGCAGAGATTGGTGTCAGTAGGACAGTGGACGGTGTCAGGAGGCAGGGACACTGATAAGGCAGTACAGCCAGCCCTCCTGCACTGGGCCCAGGCACCATCAGTTCAAAAGGGGGGCCCAGGCACCTACTGAGGATGAGGGCTGGGTGTAGTGTCTTATTGCAGACACCGATCTTCTTCTACAATGAGAAGTGATCTCCCTGCAGCGCTGCCAGTTTCTCTTCCTCTTTCTTGCTTAGGCTGTACGGCAGGGGGATTGGTCCTAGCACATGCACCCCCTTCCATCTGCTGTCCGGGCCCCCCTGTGTGCCCCTCCCCCCACAGCGCTGCTGTGGGCACACAGGGGGATGCTTTAGGATAGAGAGAGGGGAAAGGGGCTGATAAATATGTCATTTTCTGGCACCTTCCTTTCCTGAATGAACACAGCGAGTGATCGGTATCAATTATTCCTGTGTCCATTCATCACTAAAGCACAGTAAACTGTGTTTATTATGCTTCAGTTTGTGAATGAGCAGGAAGCCTCAGAGCTTTTCCTATTCACCTGTTCTGCTGAGGCTGCAGGAAAATGGACTTATAAATCCAGGTCCTCAGTCACTTTTGGCGGGGGGCCCTGTCAGGTAGACTGCATGGGGCCCCATGATTTCTAACAGCAGCCCTGTCAGGAGGGCAGAGATGGGTGTCAGTAGGACAGTGGGACAGTGCCAGTAGGGCAGAGATTGATGTCAGCAGGGCAGTGGACAGAGTCAGTAGGGCAAAGATTGGTGTCAGTAGGGCAGAGCACGGTGTCAGTAGGGCAGAGCACGGTGTCAGTAGGGCAAAGCACGGTGTCAGTAGGGCAAAGCACGGTGTCAGTAGGGCAAAGCACGGTGTCAGTAGGGCAAAGCACGGTGTCAGTAGGGCAAAGCACGGAGTCAGTAGGGCAAAGCACGGAGTCAGTAGGGCAAAGCACGGAGTCAGTAGGGCAAAGCACGGAGTCGAGCAGAGCACGGTGTCAGTAGGGCAGAGCACGGTGTCAGAAGGGCAGAGCACGGTGTCAGAAGGGCAGAGCACGGTGTCAGAAGGGCAGAGCACAGTCTCTGTTTTTTTTTTATTGTTATTTTTTTACAATATTTTTAAGAGCCCGTTCGAAGGCTTTGGGGAAAAATCAGGGGTCTAAAAAGGGGGAATCTGAGACACATATGGTAAATAGGGTTTGGGGTGGAGGAACTTGACATGAATGAGCAAGTTTGGGTTGGAGGAACTTGACTGGCCTGCACAGATTCCTCACCTCAACCCGAAAGAACACCATTGGGATGAATTAGAGCAGAGACTGTGAGCCAGGCCTTCTCGTCCATATCAGTGCCTGACCTCACAAAATGCACTTCTGGAAGAATGGTGAAACATTCCCATAGACACACTCCTAAACCTTGTTGGCAGCCTTCCCACAAGAGTTGAAGTTGTTATAGCTGCAAAGGGTGGGCCAACTAAATATTGAATCCTATGGACTAAGACTGGGATGCCATTAAAGTTCATGTGAGTGTAAAGGCAGGCATCCCAATACTTCTGATAATATAGTGTATCTTCTGCCAAGTCCCTATTGAGAAGATTTCTTAATTATCTTAAAAATGCCATAACATTTTCTTAAAATGGCAATACACATTACTTTAACAAATGCTCAACAATTGATGGGTGTGATCAGGGCAGAAATTAAGGGAGAATGTAATTAACAAGGGACCATACAGTGAAGAAAATCAGATTTTGCACTGTAACCATTCTACAATAGATTTCCTTTTAAAAGAGGAACTGAACTCTGGAAGCTGTGCCCAAAAAAACACACAGAGGGTATAGGTTAATGAAAAGTGTTGCTTGTGTCTACACCTGCAGCTGATCAATTCCAATAACTGACTTCCTATGCCTTGTTCATCACTGTATGTGTAGAGGTGGCCATTTTGGTAGCGCAGGACTTTACATCCTCCTGATACATATCAGTCTCCAGCAGGGAGAATAGTGAGAAGCACAATAATGACAACACCATATCTCACCACAAATCTCCTGAGACTATTATTCTGAGGCAGCTGTTCCTTAGATCTCATGCTCTAGATATACACTATATTACCAAAAGTATTGGAACGCCAGCCTTTCCTGGTGTGGCCGCATTTTCAGAGTTTGCCATTCTCTCAAACTTACTACGCTAATATACTTTGCTGCATAAACCAGGCTCCAGGTGAGTTCTCTTCCTCTGCGGGCAGCGAGTCTGGGCTACACCTACACTATATTACCAAAAGTATTGGGATGCCTGCCTTTACACGCACATGAACTTTAATGGCATCCCAGTGTTAGTTCCTAGGGTTCAATATTGAGTTGGCCAGCCTTTTTCGGCTATAACATCTTTAACTCTTCTGGGAAGGCTTTCCCCAAGTTTAAGAGTGTTTCTGTGGGAATGTTTGATCATTCTTCCAGAAGCGTATTTGTGAGGTCGGGCACTGACCTGGACGAGAATGCCTGGCTGGCAGTCTCCACTCTGATTAATGTCAAAGGTGTTCTATTGGGTTAAGGTCAGGACTCTGTGCAGGCCAGTCAAGTTCCTCCATGCCAAACTCACTCATCCATGTCTTTATGGACCTTGCTTTGTGCACTGGTCCAAATCAGTTGGTGGAAGGGGGATTATGGTGAGGGGTTGCTTTTCAGGGATTGGGATTGGCCCCTTAGTTCCAGTGAAGGGAACTCTTAAGGCATCAGCATACCATGACATTTAGGACAATATCATACTACCAACTTTGTTTGGGGGTGGCCCCGTTCGTGTTCCAACATGACTGTGCACCAGTGCACAAAGCAAGGTCCATAAAAACATGGATGAGGGAGTTTGGGGGTGGAGGAACTTGACTATCCTGCACAGAGTCCTGACCTCAACCTGATAGAACACCTTTGGGATGAATTAGAGCGCCTATCAGTGCCACCTCATCAGTGCCACCTAATCAGTGCAGCCTATAAGAGCAACCTCCTCAGTGCCTATCAGTGCAGCCTACAAGTGCCCATCAGTGCAGCCTATCAGTGCCACCTCATCAGTGCCCATTAGTGATACCTCATCAGTACCTATCAGTGCAGCCTCCTCAGTGCCCATCAGTGCAGCCTTTCAGTGCCCATCAGTGTCTCCTCATCAGGGCCCATCAGTGCAGCCTATCAGTGCCACCTCATTAGTGCTCATCAGTGGGGAAAAATTACCTTTTTGCTAAATGTTAAATCAGAAACTCACCTCCTCCTGGCATGTGATCATTACACTAAGTCTGTAGCTTATGCCCATAATTCTTTGCAGTACATCATCCAGGGGGGGGGGGGGCACTGTGCTCTGTTCTCTCCCCTATGTACTGCCCCTGCATTGAGAGAGAGATGGGAGGAGGAAGCAGATGTGGGAGGAGAGGGGCAGGATGCTAGGAGGAGGGAGCGGCCATGTCCCTGTCCCCGAGGCGGGATTGTGCTGACAAATGTGGAGGAGGAGCAGTGGCTACGACGCTACATTCCACAAGCAGTGCACAGTCACAGTGCACAGAGCTGGAACTGACTCTTCTCACACTGTTAGACTGACAGCCAGTGCGGCCCCCGCCCACCAGGAAACTGCCCGCTCAGGTCAGTATCGACCCTGCAAAGCGGGGACAAATCTGGGGACAGACATGGTCCAGGGACAGTGTCCCAATACTTTTATAAATATAGTTTAAGTGTAGCCCAGACCTGCTGCCCATAGGGGAAGAGAACTCACCTGAAGCTTGGTTTATGCAGCAAAGTATATTAGTGTAGTAATTTTGAGAGAACAGCAAACTCGGAGGATGCGGCCACACCAGGCCAGAAAACCTACAATGAACTAAACAGGGAGTAACATTACAAAGCTCTGCAGACACCTGGCAGCATCTGACAGGGGAGGCGGCTGGAAGGCAGATCAGAAACCACAACCTAAACAGGAAGGCTACTACTGGATATCACAGCAACAATCCCTATTCTGTCCCAACTCCTCAGGAACCTGACCCTATGCTATCCAAATGCCCCTAGCCAGGGTGGCCCTATCCTATCCACATGCAGAATGCACGCAAACATTCATTTTATAAGCACTGCCCATATTTAAGGTGGCTGCCAGGTCAATCAGGGCAGCAGCGTCCAATCGGACAACTGCTTCCCTGATGAGACCTATGGAGGTATTGGAGGAACCTGGTTTCCCCTTGTCTCCTGCCCTTACTGCAAGGTGGCCACTGAACAGTGCAACCATTGCAGGGCGGCTGATCTGCATCTGCCTACATACAGCTGGGTCTGCAGCCACATGAGTGTTTAGGCTGACACAAATAACAGGAAGTGTCATTTTTCAGGAGGCCGTCCAGCCAAAGGAACATTTTTAGGGTATGGCTTAGGCACAATTAAAATGTTTAAATGTTCCTTATAACACAGCTAATGTTGACTTGCTGATTTCAGTCCTACTTTTAAATGATCTCAACAAACTTTTTCTCCAAGCAGCACTAGATGGCTCTGTTGTGCTCTGGAAGATCCTGGTAATCACGCATTTTAATACTTGCTCATGAGGTTTCAGCCATTTGATTAGAAAATGCTGGTCACTATATTCCAAGCATGCTCTGGTGGAAGTCAAACTTTTCAGGAATGTGTAATTATAAGGAAAAATGATTGCATTTATCTATATTACTCCATGTTTAAGAACATATACATTGTGCATTGCCGTTTCATCAATGCGTCCTGCTGGGTGTTATTGCATATATTTGTAAGAGAGAAGCCGCTGGTGGTAATATGGGTTTTATTCTGGCATATGGATGTAATGGATGTGCTTTGAGGCATGAGGCTGCATGCTGAGTTTATTCAGCAAAGTGAGGCATGTAGTGTGAGAGGACACACACACACAAACACCTTGTAATGTGTTATACGTGTTGCATTAAGCACACAAATGCATTGCTGCCACAGATGGGTCACCATAATGAGACAGACATACTTTAATGTACTTTGGCCTTGTCTTGATTAGAGCATCACACTTCATTTGGGTACGCACATCCAAGCCATTAAAAATTCAGTCTATCCAAAAGTGATATTTCAGATAGAGTCTGCTAGGCTGGGGTCAGCTGCTGGCTCTCTTGTGTGTTCTGTTTCATGACCTTCCTGCATTATTTACTGGCTTTGTTTCCATGGACCTTTATTTCTTCTAGCACTTTACTGTGTTCATACCATTCCTGTTGCAATCAAAATTACAAACCCAAATAGGTTTTTGAAGACTCTTAAAAGGCTTACCCTAGCTTTCCTGGTTAAGTTAATATATGGATCCAAATTACCTGAATAATCAGCTCCGTAAATAATATTCATTACTGTATTTTCTAGGTAATCGGTAATAATCTGAATGCCCTCTATTGAATAGTGTATAAAAATTTGTGTATTACCAAATCACCACTAGGGGGATTGGTGAAAAGTGGGCCAAAAGGGGACTTTTAACGGTATCATACTCATAGTATATAACAACATATCATTTATGTAAAAATGAATTTTTTATTACAAAAAATAATAAATAAAAACATAGAATTTAGACACAAACATTCAACATACGAAAATAACATATTTTGGATAATAGTGACAATTCATATTTGATACATTAGATTCTCTTATGCTTGAGTGGGGCCATTCGTGCTACCCCCCATATCCTTGCCCAACATGTTTCGCTAAACAAAGCTTCCTCAGGGGCAGACTGGCAATATAAGAATTCTGTTATTATCTATAAGACATCAAAATGAGTTTAGTATATACACTAATTTACATTAGGTACATTATTTCTAGTGCATCTCCAAATAGACCATATCCCAAATTTCATGCAAAGCCCTGCATGCAGCATCCCTGAAACCAGATGGAATAGGAGGTGTGTGGCATAGTACGTCTCAATTTGTATAAAAATTTGTAAATTGAAAGTTTTACCTGTTCTACAAGCCCAGAGAGCATAAGTTATCAGCCCAGGAGGAGATTACAAGCGAATCAATCCCTAAGAGGTAAGGCTGCACTCAATAAATAATAAACAATATAACTATCTACACATACTGTATGTAGCGCTACCCCTGTAGGAGCCACTGGTTAAGATTGGCCCTCTGTTCTTTGCTTCAACCTACATAAGAACTTCAGCCCCTGTGACACACTAGGTTGGGTGAACAAAGCATGCAATTTACCACAGAAATTCACTGAAAGTAATATCTGGTAACCAGAAAAAATACCATGTCCAAGAAAACAGGCACTGAAACAGTTAGTAAAAGGTAAATCTAATAAATTGTCACCCGATATGGTAGGTAAAGGGGTAAGCATGAAAATTGATTAACTAAGGCAATAACATAATTTATCATACAGAGTGATTAGTGATAAGGACTAGACATAGGATGGCACTTGGTGTCCAGATGCATAAACAGTTGCAAGGTCACCTAAAATGTAGCAGTGGGCAGAAAAAGCTTGATTTACCGATTACAGGAGACTCTACTGCCAAAGTCCATTATTGGCTACTATACTAGGCCTAGCCTGACCAGGTGTGCACTGTCAGGAAAAATGAAAAAGTGGGAGAAAGGATCAAAAGGGACACTCTGAAGGATGGTTTTGCTAGAGGGGCAGTCCTTTATGTTGCTCTTCTATTTTGGGGCCCTTTAAGAAGCAGTGGGGAACCTAACAACAGTTTTAGTAAACCAGCATGCAGTATAGTTGCAGAAAAAATGCAGTCAAGGTGCAATATAGGTGAGATACAGGTGCAGTGTAGATGTGTGGGTCAAATGCAGTCACAGTTCGGTATACCTGCAGTATAGGTTTGGTAGAAGTGCTGTATAGAGCTGGTATAGATGTGGTATGAACTTTCCAGGCCATTAAAATTCCCTCTCCGCTTCTCCTGCTGCCCAGGGCACACTGGAATTTATAGTTTAGAAAGTTTGCACCTGTAGTACATGGCTGTCATTTTAAACTACAATTCTCAGCATTCCAACCGTCCTGCATTAAAGTCTATGGAGTTGCTTGGCTTTAGCTTTCCCCTGCTGTTCAGAGGAAAGTGGGGCAGCATAACATCAGTATCTCAGTAGAAAGTAAAAGTAAACTGATTGTAAAGAGGGAAATTTCTCCTTCTCCATGTTTCTGTAGTCCAGTACCTAGCTACACATAGCTACCACTCTGAAAATTCCAGATTCCTTGCTAAATCTGGACATTAAACTCCTGGCCATAATACTTGCAACCAGGTAGAACAAGGGGATTCTGGAATTTGTGGGGAAGGATCAAGTTGTCTTTATGCCCAAACGTCAGACCATCAACAATACCAGACTCATCATCCAATTAATACAGCTAGCCAAAATCCAAGGTCAGAAAGTTTTCCTCCTTTCTTTGGACATCCAAAAGGCTTTTGATAGCTTGTCATGCTAATACCTAATTTATCTTTTGACAGTGGGCCCCCTTATAGGTCTTGGATTATGGCCTCATATGACAATCCTAGGGCATTTGTGTAGTACGCTGGATTAAGATCACCTCTCTTTCCCATCCGTAGGGGCAGGAGACAAGGGTGCCCCCTTTTTCCCCTTGCTGTTTGCTCTTCCAATGGAACCTCTAGTGCACTTTATTCGAGCTGACCCAGATGATAGGGGGGTAGAGGTGGCTGGATATGCAAATTGCGTAAAAATATGCATTTTTTTGCAGACAGTGTTTTACTGTTTTTCACCAATCTCAAGGTCTCGCTCTCCAATCTGATTTGTGAACTTTTATTTCCTCCTAGGTCAAAAAACAACCCTTTAGTCCTGGGAAAAAATACCAGATCTAATAACTAGGAAGGATAGCTGTCGTAAAGAGTATAGTGCTACCAAAAGACCTATTTAGGACCCTTCCAATTAGTTTTCCGCTACATATTCTCAGATCCATTCAACTAACCTGCATAGGGTTCATTTGGCAAAATTCAAGACTGAGAGTTTATTCCATCCATGGCTTAGTGGGGGCCTAGCGATACCACAGACTGCACATTACTACCAGGCAGCACAAATTACTCCCTCTGACCTCTTATCACACAGCCAGTAATTCCCCTTGATTGCCCCTATAGCAAAAGATAAAATCCCGGGAAATACCCCTGACTCTCGAAAACACATTGTCAACCCAATACTTAAACATTCTTTGAAAATGTGGGAAATGGTAGAATATATTTAGGTAAATTACTATCATCACACATGCCTCTGGGCACCCTACTTCATTCTTTTGACCCTGGTTACGAGGAACCAAAGAGGTTTCAGTGGAGGGATACAGCGAGATTTCATCAAGTGTACGACATGTTAACTTGAAAAGACATGCTGAGCTTTAACATATTACAAACCTCTCATAACATCTCCTCCACTGAGTTATTCCGATATTTACATTACTGTAATTATGTGAAATTGTCACTGAATCAGGCACATTCGCCTCTTTTACCCCCTTCAAACATATATGCCTTAGCGACCTATTGACCAAAGGCACACTGTCTCCAATTTATAATCGCTACTAGGGAGCAACATGTCTGATTTTTAGCCTATAATTTTCAGAGGGAGAAAGATTTGGGGATCTAGTTGCAGCCACAACAATGCACCCAGATATGGAAAACTATCACTCATTGAATTCTTCTTTCTTGAAGGCTTATTACAAACTTCTACTCTGGTTTTACATGGTACCATCTATAATAGCCAAATTTGTACAGGGTGCCTCAGATCGTTTCTTTTAGGGTTGTAGTTCAGCTGGCACTTTGGTACACGTTTGGAGGGAATGTCCACAAATTAAAAGATTCTGGATGAGGGTATACCAATTGGTATACACAGTCTTGGGAGATAGTATCCCTAAAAACCCTTGAGAAGCACTGTTAAACCTCAAACTCCTCTAATGTACCTTTACCCAATTTAAATTGGTATCTTTCATCTTCACCGCAGTTAAACAAACCTTAAAAAGGGAATGGAAATCTGGTGCTCCAACTATCAGGCAGGCAAAACAAAAAAGGTCATGGTACTTGTTTAACGAGAAGTTAGTGCCCATTCTACACAAGTAAAAAAAACTAAAAATTTGGGATCCATGGATTTGTAACTTTCGAGGGGGAAACTTCAATGAATCATTATGGTCACTTTACCTTACTCAAACTAATCAGCAGTTCATCCTGCGCACATGCGGACCATTCTGGCTCAACTTCAACCCTTAACCCGCTTAACTCCTCTTCTGTTTTAGGTCTTTCTGTTCTTTCCATTCTTTAATACAACTTTATATGCACAGTTTCTGGTTTCACAGTTGGTATGCTTGTATTAAGGGGTTTTCCCAATAGCGTGATATTTGGACACTGAGTGCTGTTTAACCACTTTACCACTAGAGGATTTTGCTGTCTTACGTCCAGGCCACTTTTTGCGATTCGGCGCTGTGCGAATTTAACTGACAATTGCACGGTCGTGCAACGCCTTAGCCAAACGAAATTTACGTCCTTTTTTTCCCACAAACAGAGCTTTCTTTTGGTGGTATTTGATCACCTGTGCGATTTTTACTTTTTGCGCTATAAACAAAAAAACAGCGTAAATTTTGAAAAAATAACAATATTTTTCAAATTTTTTTATATGAAATTCCCCCCCCCAAAAAATGTAAAAATCTAAATTTTTTTACATTTTTGGCCAATTTGTTTTCTGCTACCTATGTTTGGTAAAAAAAAATCACAATAAGCATATTTTGATTGGTTTGCGCAAAAGTTATTGCGTTTACTAAGGGAAAGATTTCTTTCATTTTTGGTGTTTTTTTTTTAACGAGTAATGGCGGCGATCTGCGATTTTTTTTGCGGGACTGCGACATTGCGGCGGACAGATCGGACCCTTGACTGAAATTTTTGACACTTTTGGGGGTACCAGTGACATTACTGCAGTAAATCAGTGCTATATATATGCACTGTTACTGTAAAAATGACACTGGCAGGGAAGGGGTTAATTTTATTGGAGAGGGAGGGGTTAATGTATGCCTGGTGCTTACTAACATGTGTGGGGGGAGGTGACTGTGTGACACAAGGACAGATCGCATGTTCAGCTATGCTGAACCCTGCAATCTGACCCTGCCTGTCACTTAGGAGATCCGCCCGCTTGTGTTTACACAAGCAGGCGGATCTCCACACTAGATCCCAGATGATCGGGGAAGAGCAGCGGCGATCGTCGCTGCTCCTCCCCTGGCCCGACTCCCGCTGTGACTGAAAACAGTGGGAGCGAGCCTCCGGCGGCGCGCACACGCCGCCGAGAAGGGGGGGGGGGGGGAGTGTCTGGCGACGTAGGTCTACGTCGCCAGACGATAATAGACCACTTTGCCGCAGTAGTGCTCGAGTGAGCAGACGGCAAGTGGTTAACTACATTACTTATACTTTTGAGGAGACATGTCCCACTAGCTGTCATAGACCCCTTGGGCGTATCTCACAGTATCATTACCCCACTTTTTGGGGAAGCATAGTTTTTGTATGTTTCAATGGGACAGCAACTAATTGTTCAACCACAACTGTCTATTGCTTGTAATTCCCTTATATAGATCATATGTTAAAATGTGTATCCCTGTGAGATTAAAAACTGTTAAGCATTTGTAACATACACTGCTCAAAAAAATTAAAGGAAAACTTTTTAATTAGAGTATAGCATCAAGTCAAATAAACTCCTGGGATATTGATCTGGTCACTAAAGTAGCAGAGGGGGTTGTTAATAATTTTCAGCTGCTTTGGTGTTAATGAAATTAAGAACAGGGGCACTAGATGGGCAACAATGAGACGACCTCCAAAACAGAATGGTTTTACAGGTGGAGACCACTGAATTGTTTTTCCCTACTCATCTTTTCTAACTGTTTTTTCTAGTTTTGCATTTGGCTAGGGTCAGTGTCACTACCAATGGCAACCTTTCGTTCCTAACACATTACCTAGTATATATCAGTATAAATATCCAACATAATATTTTTATACCCATTAAGATCTGATGTGTTTTCAAAGTGTTCCTTTAATTTTTTGAGCAGTGTATATTACATGGATTGCTGAATAAAAATTTGTTGAAAACAAAAAATAATTGCTAGGATGTTTTGTTTAAACATTCTACCATGCCCATTTGAGAATGTTCACATTTTTGCATATTATCAAAACAAACAGTGTAAAGCTGTTTCTATTTGAACATTTCATTGTTAACTGTTGCTGGTTGGAAACAGATCCCTCTAGCAACAAAACAGAATCTAAACAATTTCAAAAGACCCAAAATGATACTTCAAAAACTTGTACGGACAAAAAATAAATGTGATTGCGAATACTATTTAGGTTATTATGCAACTATCCCGTTTTGTAAAATTTGTAAAAAAGGATTTAGCCTGGAGTTCCCAGCACTGACTGCTGCGTTGCTTCAGTGTAAAGATAGAGGTGCTATAGACTGAGCAGTGTGGGATTGTTTCTGGTAATTCCTGACAAATGCAAAATACAAATAGAGCTACCAAGTCTCTGCTTTTTTCACAAAGATTTCACTGCCAATATTGCTGAGAAACGTGGTAACGGGTATGATTGAGGACTGGGAGGTTAAGGAGCACATACCTACCCTTCATGTGTCCCATCGCTGCCCCTGTACCAATGATGTGAATGTTCTGATAAGACGTTGGGTGAAAACTACACAGGACTAAGGGGAGAAAGTGACTTGTACCTCCAAAGCTGGAAGTACAGGGGTTGTCCTCTAGCTCAAGCAAGAAAATAGGGCAGAGAAAGAACTGTAAGTGCTCTTTACCCTCCTTACCTATTACTTTGCCCTACATGTGCAAAGTACAGAGTGGCTTTAAAAGGATAAATCTATTATCTACACCAAGAGTAATTCAATGGCTTCTACCTTTATCACACCCCTTCTTCCTTTTAGTCCACAGCTATAGGCCCATTGAAACACTTGTAAATATTGATATTCTAAACCGCAACAGGCCTGGCAAAAAGAATGTTGCATTGAGGAAGAAAAATGGTGGGGAGCCTGCCTGAGTGATATCCACAGACTATTTTTGATGGGGGTCAAGGGAGCCAAGGGGATACTTTAGAAGAATCCACCCATGTGTTATGTTGCCCAGCTATGTAGTTAGTACAGGCTTGCTGTGTTGTGATTGAGTGTGCCCCCAGAACACAGCGATGCATAAAAGTAGTGGCTGGGCATTCAAGTATAATTAAAAGCCAAAACTTTTTTTTTTAAGTTTTGGATAGAGTGGGGATGGATTAGAATAACTGTCAGTGCCCCAAATAAAGGAGATTCACCCTCTCTATTTGTCCCGTTTACCATTATCACTAAAAGTGAAATTAAAATGAAAATCACAAAATGTTGGGTTGTCCCCAGAAATGTAATAGGGGGTAATTTTTCCCATGGGGACTTGGGGCCCCCAAGGAATTCCCTAAATTTGCAGTGATTTCTTCCTACTTCCTGTTTAGCTATGGGACAGGAAGTGAAGGGAAATCTCTGCAATGGGATGCAGATGGTAAAAACAAATCTGACAGGGGTTATAACCCTCCCTTACTCTCTCCAAAATGAAAAAAAAAAAAAAAAAAAGTTTTGCCTATAGTTCTTCTTTAAGGTCCACCTGTTGTGCTGACACATATATAAGGAAGCCTCTTGTAAAGAGGTTAAACAATACAAAAGCCCACAACTACCCCTTCATGGAGCTGGAAAGCAAGATAATATAATAAAGTGTAAATAAAAATTAGATACATAAACCATATATGAAAAAAATAGCACTACACATCTATGATTAAATTTTTTGGAATAGGTCTTTTGTAAAATGTATTTTACATATCTGGTTTATATATCTCATTTGTTGATACACTACATTTTATTATCTAATTTTCCAGCCCCTATGAAAGGGAACTTAGGAGCCCCCAAAAAGCGTTGGATTTTACCTTTATATAGTGCTTAAAAAAAAAAAAGGAGGACTTATTCAACTGTTGTGGCAATCTCATTTTTCCAATAATCTACACTGGACGTTTTCTGGAAACCCCTTGGGATATCCCTATCGTAAGAAAGCTGCCTACAAAAAGATAAAAACACTTATCCTCATTTACTCAAGTAGTCACAAATTCCTTTAGTTTCCATCTATTTTTTAAATAAATGTCAGGTCGACAGAGTTTAGATTTCAAGCACAAAAAAAAAATGTAGCATCAGAAAATGAGTGTGTGTTTAGGACGAAGCAGCCAGATAGTATGGAGAAGACACAACCAGTTTGCCTCAGAGATTTTACAAGCACACAGTCTAAAGTTTTATTTTCCTCACTGGAAGGTCTCTAGAATAAAGTACACAATTGTACATCAGACCCCATAAGTGCTAATTCTTGAAGCTTCGTTCCACTTTATAAGCGATACTTAATCAGCATGTGATTATGCAATGTAATTCTTGCAATAAAAATGTCTACTTAGTGAAATTGAGTAATTGATTGTTTATAATAATGATGATGAGATCTAATTTCTGCCAGTTACAGCAGGGTACAATAATCATTATGTCATTAACAGCTGCCTGACGTCCACTTGGAAAATGCGTTTATTTTACAAGTGAGCCTTTCTGTCCCTGACAGAAGATCTCAGAAATTTGGGTTCCATTATGGCACATCTGTGTTACTGAATGTAAAGTGTACCTATCCTGCAACTGAAGGCTTAAAGGGTTTGGACAATTCTATTGTAATTTTTCCTCTGGAAGTTGTTAAACTAATATTGTTAAAGTCGAATTCCATATTTCAATGCACAAATATGTGTTTGACTGGCCCAAATTAACTATTTCTATTACCAAACAATGTGGCTGCTGTAGTAGCACTGTAAGCAGCGTTGTGTTTTGGCAACTTCTCATTAGCTGCTGGAATTAAAAAGAGTCGGGCTGAGTACTTTGCCATTCAGCAGAAGTCTTGTTGGTGGAAGGTGAGGTGGAAATCATAGGATCATCAGCCTTCCTTTTCCACCTCCACTCATTCACCGAGAAAATACAAAGTGTTCTCTGAATGGCGCCCATGCCAAGCGATTGACCCTCCCTATGTTCATTAAGAAGCAGTTTGGCGTGGGACCCAAAAGCTAGCAGTCATCATTGTAATAGCAGTGTCTAGACATTGATTTCCAGCTTCTACTGGGATTGCCCAGACATGACACATGCATACTTGCATTGTTCAATGCCAAAAATATCCATAACTTCAGCATTAAAATGTATATTAAATACTGAACATAAACAAAAGATCTCTATGAATGAATTATAGATTTTCTTTTTAGCTGAGCTAAAAGCTAAAAGTACAAAGCAGATGCCTAGAGTTACCGCCTATCATTATTTTAAATTTGCAAGTTTCTAAGACCAAGGTACTCCCTTTTGGTTCAAAGCCCTTTTTTTTCTCTTTCTTGTACCCCCCTCTAAATGACCAATTACTTTTAAATTGCCAAACTGCAACAGGTTGTAAAAAGCAAGGAATAGAACTCGTAATATGTTTGACTGCCATTAATCGCTATTTTGGGTGTTATTTTGTATTGCAGTATACAGACAAGTGCTGTGCAAGGCAGCTTACTAATTTTGAATGGGCTGTCAGCGCACAAAAAAATAGGCCCTGCACATTTTTGTTCAGCAAAAGAAAAGGAGGTTATAGGCGCGGAGGCTTGGTCATAATACCAAATAAGCAAGAAGTGTAGTTATAAGTCCATAGTAAGTCTAAAAATGTCCAAGGCACTAGGGCAGGCTTCTTGGTGGAGTTTAGCAGACTCTGGATATACACAGACAATAACAAGAGCAGAGAAGCGCCTCTAAGTTCAGTAAGTTGGTGTATTTTAATAAACCCCACAGCAGGGCTACTTAGAAAAGATAAGTAAAAAACAGGCACATCAATAGGTGTAGGTCTGGAATGCCAGTTGGAGCGGGCCATGGAAGCTGCTGGTACCCCCATGTGGAGGAGAAAGCTGACGAAGTCCTTCCTAAAGCGGGTGGAACGCAGCGCCGTGGATGGCCAGGAGCAGGATGACGTGGGCAGGGCTCAGGACCAGAATGCAACGCGTTTTGGAGCATGTGCTGTACCATATAGGGCCATGCATGCTCCATTCTCCAGCAAATTTCAATACCTAATGATGTGGTATATATACACACCAGCTGGCGGGAAGTTTCCTGCCAACTCGTGGAGAAAACTGAGCAAGGCATGTACATAATAATTAAAAACACTGGTAAATCCATACATAATAAATGATAAAGACTATATTCGACATATGTGAATGATAATATAAAGAAATTATTACATGATAGACATTTCATGGGGCAAATAAATAAAAACGTAAAACTGGACCTTTATGAAGGGAAGGCGGAGGGGTTAGACCGGAAAGGGGAAGGGAAAGGTGATATCTAAATATATTAAAATATATGAGGCATTTTAGGGCTAGGACCACCCCCAAATGGATAGGGATTACCTATAAATAATTGGACCAACTGTTAATTATTGCTTCAAAGAAGGTAAATACATATTTAAGTTAAGGTAACACCCATGACCGTATCCTATGTAGATTCCATACATGTGGGGAGATGTGATGGTGTCCCGAAGTGCATACAATCCCGAGGTACAAGTGTGATGAACAACAGAGCAGAGGGGCAAAAAAAAGGAGAGGGAAGAGGGGAAAAAGGACTATGTTTTAGGATGGTACTGACATCTAATTCCTCATTGAGACCCCCCGGCAATAGGGTGTCGAGGATGAATATCCAGTAGGTCTCCCGTTGGCAGAGCTGCTGGAATCAATCAGCCTCGGGGAGAGCCCTGGGCATAGCTTTATTGATCCACACTCACAGACACTCTGTAGACTGATCATGAAATTCCTGAATTGCCTTCCCCTCCTCGATAAAGCGGCGACGTTCGCCAAATCTTTCCGAAGAGGATGGATAGTGTGACCCACATAAAAAGAGGTCATAGGGACAGGATAAACAATATATGACATAATCTGTAGAACAGTAAAAATCATCAATGGTATAGGTATTACCTTTGACTGTAAAGTCTTTTTGTCCATGATGGACAAACCTGAAGGTTTTGCACAATGGTTTGCGACATTGATATATCCCTTTAAGGGGAATCAAATAAACTTGATCAGTGGGGCCAACAGAAGACTTGGTTTAAATTTACTGTGCGCCATTTTGTTTTTTAGGTGAGGTGCTCTTCTATAGGTAATCTTGGGCTTAGCCTCAATGATATCCAGTAAGTGTGGACCTTGTAGAAGAATAGCCCAATGTCAGGAGTAAATGATAGTGAACCCTTGTACATTGCCAGCTCAGGATTCCCCAGGGCACGGAGTCTATGCCCCAGACTGCTTCTTCGCCAGAGCCCCTGATGGTGGGGATGGACTTGCAGCAAGCTGGAACCAGGTTGTGGCCCCCAGGTAGGCCCAGCTGAGGATGCAGAGACCACTAGCGTGTGCAGAGTACAAGCAGCAGATGGGAGGAAATCCAGGAGACAAGCCGAGGTCAGGGCGGGTAGCGAACAAACACAGACGGTAAACATAGACAAGCCAACTAGGAGGCGGGCCAGGAAGTGATGGAAGGGAAGGAAATAAAAGCCCACAGAGTAGCAGATGATGCCCATAGGTGAGCACAGCCAAACCACAGGGTTGGTTGATGACTTGATAAAGTGCATGGTGCGAAACATGTAGTCATGGCAACCATATAGCTGGTGTCCCACCCTGGTTTCTGGTGTTATCCCGCAAGTAGTGCCTGTCCGGTTGATTTCACCGCTCCGGAACTACAGCAGAGTCCTTTCATCCTTGCGTCGGCTGGTTTCCGGCTTTGTGAACAAGGGTATGTAAGCATTTTATGTACTATGTTTTCTGGTTATCAATACCAATAAACTGTTAACCCTTTCTATACTGGATGTTCACCTGACTCCTTTATCCATTGCATCCCAGTGTGGTTCATGTGCTGCCTTCTTTATGTACTTTCATCAAGGATGTGCCGCATTCACCTTGCATACATTGCTGCATTCACCATCCCTTGATCCTGACTAGTCTCCCAGTTCCTGCCGCTGATAAACATCCCCACAGCATGA
This sequence comes from Pelophylax lessonae, assembly GCF_965119305.1. Lineage (NCBI taxonomy): Eukaryota > Metazoa > Chordata > Amphibia > Anura > Ranidae > Pelophylax > Pelophylax lessonae. The sequence goes on along the minus strand of NC_138780.1, from coordinate 157,791,143 downwards.
TGCTACCACCACCATGCTTTGTGCCGGTGCCTGGTTTCCTCCAGATATGAAGCTTGCCATTCAGGTCAAAGTGTTCAATCTTTGTTTTATCAGACCAGAGAATTTTGTTTCTCATGGTCTGAGAGTTCTTCATGTGCCTTTTGGCAAACTCCAGGTTCATTCGCCTTTTACGGAGGAGTTGCTTCCGTCTGGCCACTCTACCATACAGGCCTGATTTGTCGAGTGCTGCAGAGATGGTTGTTCTTCTGGAACGTTCTCTCCTCTCCACAGAGAAATGCTTTAGCTCTGTCAGAGTGACCATCAGGTTCCTGGTTACCTCCCTGACTAAGACCCTTCTCCACCAATCCCTCAGTTTGGCTAGGCGGCCCGCTCTAGGAAGAGTCCTGATGATTACAAACTTCTTCCATTTACGGATGATGGAGGCCACTGTGCACATTGGGACCTTTAATGCTGCAGACATTTTTCTGTACCCTTCCCTAGATCTTTGCCTCAATACAATCCTGTTTCGGAGGTCTACAGACAACTCCTTGGACTTCATGGCTTGGTTTGTGCTCTGACATGCACTGTTTACTGTGAGATCTTATATAGACAGGTGTGTTCCTTTCCAAATCATGTCCAATCAACTGAATTTAGCACAGGTGGACTCCAATCAAGTTGTAGAAACATCAAGGATGATCAGTAGAAACAAGATGCACCTGGGCTCAATTTTGAGTGTCATGGCAAAGGATGTGAATACTTGTGTACATGTGATTTTTTTTGTTTTTTATTTTTAATACATTTTCAAAAGATTTCAAACAAACTTCTTTCACGTTGTCATTATGAGACATTGTAGAAACTTGAGGAAAAAAATGAATTTAATCCATTTTGGAATAAGGCCGTAACATAACAAAATGTGGAAAAAGTGAAACACTGTGAATACTTTCCGGATGCACTGTAATCAAAATCATTGGTGCAATTTTGTTTTAGCCTACAGAACTGTCCCTTCGGAATGTTACTAATCCATTTGGGGTGGTGCCATTTTTTTTCAGCACAGAGCAGTGAAATGTAAATGCATATAACTTTAAATGCCAATGCAGAGTACAGCCACATATTCTGCAGTAATGCACAGAGCCTTTATTGTAACTTTATCTTATTGTGAACAGGAACATTTTTTTTGGTTTATTATTATTACAGCTCCTTATAGGCTATGATAATAAACCTAAATATACTATATTGCCAAAAGTCATGGGACGCCTGCCTTTACACGTGACGTACATGAACTTTAATGGCATCCCAGTCTTCGTCCGTAGGGTTCAATATTGAGTTGGCCCACCCTTTGCAGCTATAACAGCTTCAACTCTTCTGGGAAGGCTGTCCACAAGGTTTAGGAGTGTGTCTATGGGAATGTTTGACCATTCTTCCAGAAGCGCATTTGTGATATTAGGCACTGATGTTGGATAAGAAGGCCTGGCTCGCAGTCTCCACTCTAATTCATCCCAAAAGGTGTTCTATCTAGGTCAGTCAAGTTCCTCCACCCTTAAACTTGCTCATCCATGTCTTTATGGACCTTGTTTGTGCACTGGTGCATAGTCATGTTAGAACAGGAAGAGGCCATCCCCAAACTGTTCTTACAAAGGTTGGGAGCATGAAATTGTCCAAAATGTCTTGGTATGCTGACGCCTTAAGAGTTCCCTTCACTGGAACGAAGGGGCCAAGCCCAACCCCTGGAAACCCCACACCATAATCCCCCCTCCAGCAAATGATTTGGACCAGTGCACAAAGCAAGATCCATAAAGACATGGATGAGTGAGTTTGGGATGGAAGGACTTAACTGACCTGCACAGCGTCCTGACTTCACAAATGCTCTTCTGAAAGAATAGTCAAACATTCCCATAGACACACTCCTAAGGCTGGGATGCCATTAACCACTTCAGCTCCGGAAGGTTTTACCTCCTTCCTGATCAGGCCATTTTTTGCGATATGACATTGCGTTGCTTTAACTGACAATTGCGCAGTCATGCAACGTTGTACCCAAATAAAATTTTCGTTTTATTTCCCCCCCACAAATAAAGCTTTCTTTTGGTGGTATTTGATCATCTCTTTGGTTTTTATTTTTTGCGTTACAAACAAACAAAAAAAAAAGACCCACAATGTGGAAAAAAAAAACAATATTTTTTACTTTCTGCTATAAAACATATAAACCCCCCAAAAAAAAAAAAAAAAAAAAAAAAATTTAGGCCAATATGTATTCTGCTACATATTTTAGGTAGCAAAAAATCACAATAAGTGTATATTGATTGGTTTGCGCAAACGTTAGTGTCTTCAAACTATGGGATAGATTTATGGACTTTGTATTTTTTTATTGTTTTATTAGTAATGGTGGCGATTTTTAGTGGGACTGTGACATTGCGGCGGACAAATCTGACACTTAGGCCCATACACACGTAGCGATTGTCGCCTGTAAATATTCGGCCACCTACCGATCGGCCGAACAGAATCTGGTGTGCAGGCTATAAAAATTTTGTTGGCCAACACCAGAACGGCCGATTGTTCCTCAGTCAGTACAGAATTTGGCCGACAAACAGCAGATGAGCAAGACTGGGCATGCTCAGAGAAGAAAAAACACACGGAAAGTTAACCATCACATGACATCACTTCTGCAGTCGTCTGTTGTTGGCCGACAAAATTCGTGTGCAGTCTTTAGCACTTTTCAACCGACAGGACAGCACCGGACAAAAGACGGCCGATCGTTCGGCCGACAATCGGTACGTGTGTACGGGGCTTTAGTGACACTTTTTGGGGACCAGTGACACCAATATAGTGGTCAGTGCTAAAATAAATGCACTGTCACTGTATACATGACACTGGCAGGAAAGGGGTTAACACAAGGGGGGATCAAGGGGTTAAGTGTGCTCCTTGGGAGTGCTTTGTAACTGTGGGGGGAATGGATGCACTGGACAAAAAGAGAGATCTGTATTTCAGGTTAGCCGAAAAACAAGATCTCTCTTTTACTCCGTGACAGAACAGCGGGCTGTCTTGTTTACAAAGCCAGACCGCTGTTCTGCCTTTCCGTCGAAGATCAGCGGGTCCCAACAGCCATCACGGCCACCCGACCCGCTGATTTTCTACCGCTGTGTCCATTCACAGCGGGAGCGGCGCCCCAGCAGTGCTCACGTGCCCCAGATCACGTGCAAAAAAATCACTTACATGTACGTGATTTTGCACAACCGGGCCTCCTTGCTGCAGTATATATGCAGTGGGCGGTCCTGAAGCAGTTAAAGTTCATGTGCGTGTAAACAGTCTTGGTCATCAATCATCATAGACCTCAGTCAAGACTACCTCAGCCTGGCAACTTAGCAGTTAAGAAAGCAGGTTTACAGGTTGAGGTGAGGGGTGGGGAGGGTCTTACTATCTAAGGCCTGGGCCCATGCTTATTTCATTATAAGTTTCCTTCTAATAGGGTTAGGCTTGGGTGCAAGAGTACATAAAAATCATCAGACAATTTTCTAATAGCTTATGTAGTAGCTGTTGCTGTTCAAGCAAAGACACCTGCATTGGCAGAGGCAATTATTCCAACAGCTACTGATACTGGGAATCCTCTAAAACTGTCATGGCAGCTGTCCTAGAAGCACAGGATGTTTCAGATTAGTCCTTTGGAACTGTGTAAACATCAGCAATGACTGGTTGAGCCAGCCACTGTATTGGAGTGGTCCCCAGATTGACTATTTGAACAAGGGCTTTACTGCGATGTACCTTGGATAGGGTTCTGACCATCAGCGAACATTACTTGTAGGAGAATAAATAATAGGATTTTTAAAGGCGCTCATCAACAAAAATAAGACATTATATCTAAAAACTATTTTTTATTTCAAATATCCAAAGTTTTTAAAAAAGACATAAAAAAAACCATAACAGATTCATATGGCCTTTGTACAGAGGTTTTCACTCAACATGTTTCACCACAACTATGGCTTTCTCGGGAGACTTATAGAGCCTTGTACATGGTAACACTAGGGATAAAATAAAAGACAATAATTTATTGAATACGGATCCTAAAGATCCATATGAAAGTTTTTAAAAAAGACATTAAAAAAAACCCATAACAGATTCCTATGGCCTTTGTACAGAGGTTTTCACTCAACATGTTTCACCACAACTATGGCTTTCTCAGGAGACTTATAGAGCCTTGTACATGGTAACACTAGGGATAAAATAAAAGACAATAATTTATTGAATACGGATCCTAAAGATCCATATGAAAAAATTGTTTTACATAAATTTACAAAAATAGAAATAACATTCATATTTCAATAAGACATCTAATGAATGGTTCTCATCACGTGTGTCTGCAAGGTGTTCAAAAATTTTGATAATTGTTTTTAGGTATAATGTCTACATTTTTGTTGATGAGCACCCTAAAAATTCCGTTATTCATTCTCCTACAGATATTGTTCACAAAAAGTCAGATGTGGTGCATTTAAAAAAACAAAAAACAAAAAACAAACATCTCTAGCAAAATTACTTGATATTTCTGATAATCAGTGACTCTTCTCTCCCTTTTTTATTCTGTCTTTGCAGTTATTTTTTCCTGGCCCCTACAGGGAGCAAACAGACCATCTTTTGTCATGGTAGAAGCTGTAGTCAGTGCTGAAGTGGTAACTGTACTATCCCCACCTTCTGTGGCCAAAGTTTGTTATCCTGATATTGGACTTGATAAGCATTAACCTGGTTTTGTGGCTGGATTTGCCCTTTTCAGGCTCTTGGATGCCAAACGATCACATTACTAAGTGATCATGTTAAGTCCAACTCCCGCAGGGTTTTCATTTACCAGCACCCCTGGATCAACTGTGAGGGCCAACTCATGAGTTATCACTCCAATTCAGTCTGCTGTTTGGTCAAATACTTGGACATCCAGGTGACCCCCTCCTCCGGGATAGGGGGACTATTGGCAGCCTTCAGGGTCCGCCAAGAGGGATCCAGGGTCCAGGCTTGATCAAACTGTCTGGTGGAAGGTTAGCCTGTAGTGGTAACCTCAGACCCTGTGTCCACAAAACAATACCTGGCAACCGTTCAACCCTCATCCTGTGAGGAGGATGCATTTTCCATATTTTGCCGACTTCACACCAAGTGTAGACTGGGTCTCAGTCAAAATACTTGAACTGGGAGAAATCACACACAACCTTATAGTGCACTGTATTATCTTCTATTAAACTGTAACAGGTTATCAGTAACAAGCATAAACAGTACAGTGGACACCCATGTAAGGCAATCCAGAGATTGTATTCTCACAGTGTTCTCTTTCTTATGGGTGGTATTCCCCTTGGGTGGCGGCAGTATAAAATATACCAAAGCAGTATTGTTTCTGCTGGTTGAGAACACCTTTCCTCTGGACACCAAGCAGTACCCCACACTACCGGGGTTTTCCCTAAACTGTCCCATCTTGTCAGGAAACTTTCCCTATGCTAGTTTTTTTTCCCTAACCAGCAGATACCTGTTCCTGACCTACCACTCACTCCAGGCACACCCAAAATTACATAGGAGGCCACCCTATTTATAAGGTCCTTTGCCAAGATGGCTGCCTGAGATCTTAAGAGATTTCAACTTCCAGTCAGACAGTTGTCCTTCATGAAAGGATAAGCAAGTCAATTAATGGGGACAATTCCCTTAAACCCCTCTCCACCTATAATGGTAGAGTGCCACCTACAGGTTGGAGGAATGCCTGCACCTGCTTACAAACATCTATTTGCTGATCTTCTATCCGGTGAATGAACCTGGAAGTGATATGTATTATGCCACTTCACACACACTACAATCTAATTGAAATATAAAGAGAACCTGTCATTACTGTCTGTACACAGGGAGCTATTATTCCCCTATGTGATAGCAGTAAAGAAAAAAACAAAGGTTTACAAAATTGAACTAAAAACATTATAAACATTTTGATAACTGTTTTTTTGTCTAGACAGTGGATTCTTGCAGCAAGAATCTGGATTGCAGCTTGTATTACAGAGTTTCCAAACATCTGCGGCTATTCAACCTGTACAAAGCATTGACAGGCCCTTGGCACAACCTGGCTATATCCAGACTACCCTAGCTGCAGGTAATTGCTACATGTAGGTTAATATTTTTACACTGTTAAACTTTTCTTCAGCCACATGTGTTCGCTAAGTGCAAATGCATTTTTACTAAAGATTTCCACCAAAAAAAAAAAACGGACCGAGCGATGCTTCCACCCGGACCGTCAGGCTGCCAGTGTAGTGCTACCTCTGAGCAGCCATTGGTTTGCTGGGACCGTGGGTGTCCCAGCAACCAGTGACTTCCCGTGAGTGCGCCCCATCCCCTGCTCCTAACTGTGACTCACGGCTCTCACTCCCAGCCGGGCCGACTCCTGGCTCTCACACCTTGTGAGGTATATCTCGCATTTATGCCCCTTGCAGCTTGCCGACTCCTGCTCCAAAGGTATGTGGGGCATATTTTTTGATAAGGGGATTGCTGATGAGAATATTTTTATAACTCACTATTATGGCGCACCCCTAGTGGCCTACCTCTCTTTTCCTCTGTTCTTCCCTTTCTCCCTTTCTCTAATTCACTCCCCCCCTTTTTTTTTTTTTGTCTACTACTATACTTTGTAGGAGAGAGTCTCTCCTTACTTTAGATAACTCTTTATGCGGCCCTCCCGCTTACGTATTCGAGTGGTCTTACCCCATCCGGACACAGTTGGCTCCCATTAAGGGGTGTCCGGATGCCCCGGGGGCACGACTGACATCACAAGCAAAGTACAGAGTTTCTCCTACTTATTGTTTCATAATGTTCCATTTTTCCTTTTTCTGTACCGATTATGTTGAATTGTCCATCAATGTTCTTGTTACTGTAAATGGATTATATCCTACTGTTCGTTTTTGCTTTTGTTTTTTAAAATCTTTAATAAAAACATGGTAAAGAGAATCTTTTTTATAAAATGCACACTGATGGGCATATTTTGTTAAGGGGCACATTGATGGGCACATTTTGTAGTACCCATCAGAGTGCCCCATAAAATAAAATGTGCCCATCAGAGTGACCCTTAACATAAAAAGTGGGCATCAGCATGCTACTTATTTTATGTTATGGGTCACGCTGAGGGGCACATTTTATGTTAAGGGTCACGCCGATGGGAACATTTTATGTTAAGGGTCACGCCGATGGGAACATTTTATGTTAAGGGGCACTCTATTGTTAAGAGCAAGTCTGATGGGCACGTTTTGTTGTGCCCAGAGTGCCCCTTAACATAAAATGTGCCCATCAGCATGCCCCTTATTTTATGTTAAGGGGCACACTGATGGGCACATTTTGTTGTACCCATCAGAGTACCACTTAACATAAAATGTGCTCATCAGCGTTCCCTATATTTTTATGAGCAAATTTTATGCTAAGAGGGACGCTGATGGGGATATTTTATGCTATGGGGCACGCTGATGGGCACATTTTATGTTAAAGGGCATGCTGATGGGCACTTTTTTGTTAAGGGGCACTCTGATGGGCACATTTTATTGTGCCTATAAGCGTGCCCTTTAACAAAATGTGCCCAGAGTGCCCCTATTTTATGTTAAGGGTCACGCTAATGAGCAAAGTTTCTGCTAAGGGTCATGTTGATGGGCAAATTTTATGCTAAGGGGCACGTTGATGAGCATATTTTATGTTAAGAGGTATATTTTATTTTTTAAGGGGCATACCGATGGGCATATTATATGTTAAGGGGCATGCTAATTGGCATATTTATGCTATGGGGCACACTGATGGGCATATGTTATGTTAAGGGGCATTCTGATGGGCTCAATTTATGTTAAGGGGGCACACTGATGGGGACACCTAATGTAAGGGGGCACTCTGATGGGAATGCCTGACGTAAGGTGGAACTGTGATGGGGACACCTAATGTAAAGGAGTATTGTGATGGGCACATTTTATTTGTGCCCATCAGAGTGCCCATTAACATACTGTAGAATATGGCCATCAGCGTGCCCCTTATGTTAAGGGGCACGCTGATGGGCACATTTTATGTTAGGGGCACGTTGGTGTACTGCCGGGAGAAGGTCATCCAGCGCCCAGGGCAAGGATGGCAAACTGCGCCTCCCTTCCCTTAGGGTTAGGGTCAAGGTGCCCTCCCATCCCTGTAATAAACCATTGTGCCCAGGGCAACCGCTCCTCCTGCCCACCCTTTGTCCAAGCCCTGCGCTGATGGACACATTTTATGTTATATTTCAATATTTTTTATTACTTTTTAAGGAAAGATCACAAAAAGGTACAATTAGTCCATGACCATGGAACAAAATAACAAAGAGAAACCATCCAAAACAGTTGACATGGAAATTCAAAATAATAGAACAGTAGCATTAACATCAGCAAAGAGTGTGGCCCCCCATGCCAACTAAATCTGGAGAGCGGCCACCCAACCCCCCAACCTAGTACTCCATGAATAACCGGGGAGGCTTCCACCATCTGCATTTCCACTGGGATGCCACCAGTATGCCTGGCAGAGGTAGAGGCCATGATAATTAGAAATTGAGGACCAACAGCAGTCCGTTTACATCTGTGTCATTTTGTCGAACAGTTAAAAAATAAGAAAGTAAAAAGAGAGAAGGAGAGGTAGAGATAGGGGATAGATAAGGAGAGGATGAAAGATGGGGAAAGAACAGAAGAAAGTCGGTAGTGGATAGGAAGTAGTAGCAGTAAAAGTGTCGGCGTCCAGGTTCAGGTACTCTGACGGGAATGCCTGATGTAAGGGGGCACTGTGATGGGGACACCTGATGTAAGGGGGCACTGTGATGGAGACAACTGATGTAAAGGGGCACTCTGATGGGCACACCTAATCAAAAGGGCACTCTGATGGGCACACCTGATGTGGTGGGGGCACCTGATGTAAGGAGGTACCCTTATATAGACACCTAATGTAAGGGTGCACTCTAAAGAGTTCACCCTATGTAAGGGGGCACTGTGATGGGGGAACCCAATATATTGGGGCACTCTGATGGGGACAAAAGATGTAAGGGGGCACACTAATGGGTGACACCAGATGTAAGGGGGCCTTCCATTGCAGAAACCTGATGTAAGTAGGCATTTTGATGGGAATACCTAAGGGAATACTCTGATGGTGGCAACTGATTCATGGGGGTAGGCTGATTGGGGCACCCAATGTGGTGAATTACTCTGATAGGGGCAACTGATGTAAGGGGGAACACTAAAGGGGACATTTACAGAGTATTACCAGAGAGTGTGGAGGAAAAAGTAGCAAAAGTGCCAGAGAGCATGGCTTATGCCAAGAAAAGGAAGGTAGACGCTGAAAACCGAGCCTTCAAAGATGAATGGACAGACCAATATGTGTTCATTCTTCCTATGGGAAGTTTAAAACCAGCTTGTCTCATTTGTTGCGAAACTGTTGGGATATTAAAAAGTATAATAGAAAAATAGTGCAGCGCAATCCTAGTGGTAAAATTATAAAATCATGCAGAGTCCCAGTGTTAATAGGTGTCCATATAAACAGATAAAAGTCTCCAGTGTAAAGTGGTCCTAGGGCAATTCCATAAGGTGCTTGTCTCCACGAGTGCTCATGCAATCCCACCACCTGTTCACACTGCCGCTCACCTTAACAAAGAGACCCTACAGGGTCAACCAGCATTTCATCTCAAAATCAAAGCATCCTCACACTTTCTTCCTTAAGCGTAGTAAATGATTACACCTCCGATGCACTGTCAGCTCCTCAAAATTTTTGAAGAAAATAACAGCGCATATCTGCAGAGTTTGCAAGCAGGCGTGCATCAGGTCCACCAACCCGGAAGAGTGAGAGGCGGCCGCGGGTCACGTGACATCCCTCGTACGCGTTACGTCCGTGAAAATAAGCGGGACTTCTTCAGCAAGGGTCACGTACCATACTGCGGACCCGTCTTTTATGACAATATGATCTGCCCACCTCCTGTCTTCAATTAACTAATCAGTATGATTCCACATGGAAACAGGAAACAGGAAGTGATGTACACAGGAAGTGATGTACACAGGAAGTGATGTACACAGGAAGTGATGTACACAGGAAGTGATGTAAACTAAGGGCAGGAAGTAAACACTGCATGACCCTTAAGCCAGGACCAGCCTGTATTCTTATATGCAGTGTGTACGGGCAATTTAAAAACTTTCCACAAGAACCAGCTTGTGGAAATACATTAAATACAATTTAATAAATATACTATGCCCAAATTTAAAATAATACATCTTCCCATAATCCAAAGGATTCAATGGGTGGTAATCGTCATTGTGACTCCGGCTAAATCTCAACTCTCCACTAGATGGCGTATCTGAGCATTGCCTAATCATAAATGTGAACAATAAGTGACATATACACAATAATGCACATAAAATTATTAAAATTACTAAATATAAACCGCAATGTGAATACTATAAAAGACAAAGAACAAAGCAATAAATACATTCCCTATAAAATATAAAATATAAGAATATGGGAACATTAAAAAGGCAAAAAATATCTCATCGGTCAGAAATAAAACAGTTGAGATCAAACTCAACATTGAGTCCTAATGGCGTTAAAACTTTGCATTCAAAAATCCAATAAGACTCCCGTTGACTCAACTGTCTAATAAAATTCCCACCTCTCCAGTGTGGGTGGACTCTCTCTATTCCCCAGAATTGCAACCCACTGGGATTTTTTTGATGGAATTTTTTAAAATGTCTTGAGACACTATGCGTTTCTAAACCTTTACGGATATTAGTGATATGCTCGCCCACCCTGACGTGTAAAGCACGAGAGGTACGTCCTATGTACTGAAGGCGGCATTCACACTGTAACATGTACACCACCCCTTGCGTTTTACAGGTGATCAGATTTTTGATGTTATATGATTTATTAGTAGCAGTAGCTACAAATTCTTTTCGTTTCTTTAGGTTCTTCTTGCAGCTCTTACAGGTAGCACATTTCCCACATGTATAGGTGCCAGAAAGAAAAGAAAAAATATGATTCTCCCTGATACGAGGTGGGTCAACAACCCCAGGCGCGATTTTATCTCGCAGTGAAGGGGCCTTCCGGTAGATAATCTTAGGGAATTCTGTCAGATGGGGTCCTAGAATTTTGTCCTCTTTAAGGATAGGCCAATACTTTTTAACAATACGTTCTACTTTTTTGTAGTGTATATTGTAATCAAAAATTATTCTGTAACCTGGATCCACTGGATTAATTTTGTCTCCATTCAGGAGAGTATCGCGGTTACTCCTTCCCACATCCTCCAATTCTTTTCTAATGGGGTCCTTTTTGTATCCTTTCTCAAGAAAACGCTTTTCCAAAACCTTTGATTGTACTTGATAGTCACTATCCGAAGCGCAATTGCGTCTTAATCTAGTGAATTGTCCCCTTGGAATGTTGCAAAGCCACATCTGGTGGTGACAACTATCCAAGGGGATAAATGCATTCCTATCAGTAGGTTTTAAAAAATTCCTTGTTCTCAAGGCGCCTTCGTGTTTATAAATCTCAAGATCGAGAAAGGCAATCTTTTCCTTCTCCAAATTCCATGTTAAAGTGATATTTTTGGTGTTACTATTCAACCTATCCATAAATGAGGCTGTATTTGGCACCCTACCACAGGAACTTATTTGTTACAGACGTTATATTGATGATATTTTTATGGTATGGGAAGGAGACATGGCAGATCTGCAAACATTTATGGATAGGTTGAATAGTAACACCAAAAATATCACTTTAACATGGAATTTGGAGAAGGAAAAGATTGCCTTTCTCGATCTTGAGATTAAGACGCAATTGCGCTTCGGATAGTGACTATCAAGTACAATCAAAGGTTTTGGAAAAGCGTTTTCTTGAGAAAGGATACAAAAAGGACCCCATTAGAAAAGAATTGGAGGATGTGGGAAGGAGTAACCGCGATACTCTCCTGAATGGAGACAAAATTAATCCAGTGGATCCAGGTTACAGAATAATTTTTGATTACAATATACACTACAAAAAAGTAGAACGTATTGTTAAAAAGTATTGGCCTATCCTTAAAGAGGACAAAATTCTAGGACCCCATCTGACAGAATTCCCTAAGATTATCTACCGGAAGGCCCCTTCACTGCGAGATAAAATCGCGCCTGGGGTTGTTGACCCACCTCGTATCAGGGAGAATCATATTTTTTCTTTTCTTTCTGGCACCTATACATGTGGGAAATGTGCTACCTGTAAGAGCTGCAAGAAGAACCTAAAGAAACGAAAAGAATTTGTAGCTACTGCTACTAATAAATCATATAACATCAAAAATCTGATCACCTGTAAAACGCAAGGGGTGGTGTACATGTTACAGTGTGAATGCCGCCTTCAGTACATAGGACGTACCTCTCGTGCTTTACACGTCAGGGTGGGCGAGCATATCACTAATATCCGTAAAGGTTTAGAAACGCATAGTGTCTCAAGACATTTTAAAAAATTCCATCAAAAAAATCCCAGTGGGTTGCAATTCTGGGGAATAGAGAGAGTCCACCCACACTGGAGAGGTGGGAATTTTATTAGACAGTTGAGTCAACGGGAGTCTTATTGGATTTTTGAATGCAAAGTTTTAACGCCATTAGGACTCAATGTTGAGTTTGATCTCAACTGTTTTATTTCTGACCGATGAGATATTTTTTGCCTTTTTAATGTTCCCATATTCTTATATTTTATATTTTATAGGGAATGTATTTATTGCTTTGTTCTTTGTCTTTTATAGTATTCACATTGCGGTTTATATTTAGTAATTTTAATAATTTTATGTGCATTATTGTGTATATGTCACTTATTGTTCACATTTATGATTAGGCAATGCTCAGATACGCCATCTAGTGGAGAGTTGAGATTTAGCCGGAGTCACAATGACGATTACCACCCATTGAATCCTTTGGATTATGGGAAGATGTATTATTTTAAATTTGGGCATAGTATATTTATTAAATTGTATTTAATGTATTTCCACAAGCTGGTTCTTGTGGAAAGTTTTTAAATTGCCCGTACACACTGCATATAAGAATACAGGCTGGTCCTGGCTTAAGGGTCATGCAGTGTTTACTTCCTGCCCTTAGTTTACATCACTTCCTGTGTACATCACTTCCTGTGTACATCACTTCCTGTGTACATCACTTCCTGTGTACATCACTTCCTGTTTCCTGTTTCCATGTGGAATCATACTGATTAGTTAATTGAAGACAGGAGGTGGGCAGATCATATTGTCATAAAAGACGGGTCCGCAGTATGGTACGTGACCCTTGCTGAAGAAGTCCCGCTTATTTTCACGGACGTAACGCGTACGAGGGATGTCACGTGACCCGCGGCCGCCTCTCACTCTTCCGGGTTGGTGGACCTGATGCACGCCTGCTTGCAAACTCTGCAGATATGCGCTGTTATTTTCTTCAAAAAAAAAAAAATTTTGAGGAGCTGACAGTGCATCGGAGGTGTAATCATTTACTACGCTTAAGGAAGAAAGTGTGAGGATGCTTTGATTTTGAGATGAAATGCTGGTTGACCCTGTAGGGTCTCTTTGTTAAGGTGAGCGGCAGTGTGAACAGGTGGTGGGATTGCATGAGCACTCGTGGAGACAAGCACCTTATGGAATTGCCCTAGGACCACTTTACACTGGAGACTTTTATCTGTTTATATGGACACCTATTAACACTGGGACTCTGCATGATTTTATAATTTTACCACTAGGATTGCGCTGCACTATTTTTCTATTATGTATTCAGAAGGTGTTTTGGAGATATTGCCCTTGAGTGCTTAGCTGCTGGTCCATTTATTAGTGGTGTGTACAAGAGTCCAGCGCTGAATATTTCTTTTTATTTGATATTAAAAAGTAGCAATGTGAAGCGCCACTACGAAACAAAACACGGTTCGTTTGAGCAAACATATCCCCAGCATTCCGAGGTGAGGGCATGTAAAATAACTGAACTGAGAGCCCAGTATGACAGATCCACCAAAGTCCTCTCACATTCATTTACAGCCCAGCAGCGTGCAAATGAATGTTCACTCAAAGTAGCATGGATTTTGGGGCAACACAAAAGACCATTTACCAACGGTACAATTGTAAAGGAGTGCTTGAATGCTGTTGCTGAAACTTTACTTAAGGGTAAAAAAAAGAGCTGTGTGAAAAAATCAACCAAATCCCACTATCAGCGTCAACAAAAAAGACAAATATTAACAGAGGATGTATTGGCACAATTTGATGCAGCTATTCAGAGTGCAGTATGAATTTCTTTACCATTGATGAATCAACAGACATAACTGGTAATGCCCAGCTTTTGGTGTATGTAAGATTTTTTCACAAAGAAACAAAAGAACTCTGTGAGGACCTGTTAGTTGTAACATCACTTGAGACACATACAAGAGGACAAGACATATGTGAGGCCATTAGGGAGATTCTGAAAAAGAGGAGGATACATCTGAAAAAAGTGGTCTCGATCACCACAGATGGTGCCCCTGCCATGGTAGGAAAGCAGAGAGGAGCTGTGCCACGACTGAAAGAGGACAACCCTGACCTTATTGTTTACCACTGCATCATTCACCAGACTGTCCTGTGTGCCATTCTATCAGAAAAGTTTGCAGAAATCATGGACACAATGATGAAACTCATCAACTTCCTCAGGGTATCCTCATCCCATCAACATCTTTTACTAAGAGAGTTTCTTGAAGTTGAGGCAAATGCAAAGGACCTTTTACTTCACAACAATGTTAGGTGGTTGAGTAAAGGCAGTGTATTGGAACGCTTTTGGTCCATTCGAACAGAAATAGCAGCTTTCTTAGTACAACTCAAAAGCCAGACAGCAAAACAGTTGTCACTGTTATTACAAGATAAGAGCACAATGGATAATATAGCTTTCCTACTGGACATAAAATCACACCGGCACAGTGGTGTAGTGGTTGGCACTTTCACCTAGCAGCAAGAGGGTCGCTGTTTCGAATCCCAACCACGACACTACCTGCCTGGAGTTTTGCATGTTCTCCCTGTGCCTGCGTGGGTTTCCTCCGGGTACTCCGGTTTCCTCCCACACTCCAAAGACATGCTGGTAGTTTAATTGGATCCTGTATAAAAAAAATTAGCCCTACTGTGTATGTATGCGAGTTAGGGACCTTAAATTGCAAGCTCCTTGAGGGCAGGGACTGATGTGAATGTACAATGTATATGTAAAAAGCGCTGCATAAGTACCTGAAATAAATAAATAAATAAACTCAATTTATAGCTCCAGGGACAATCCAAAAACAATTCCATCTGTGATTTGATGACCAATGTCTGCTCCTTCCAGAGAAAACTGGATTTGTTCAGGGAAGATCTTTAAGCAGAGTGCTGGAGAGTGCTTGCATTTCACAGAGGTGAAAGAACATATTCAAGGAAAGAGAGATGTATCTCCTTTTGTTGATTTCATAGATAATTTGATTGGAAACTTCAGTAAAAGGTTTGACAGCAACAGTCTTGGACAGCAGATCCTCCTGCTGATCCACAATCCATTCCTCATTAAAGATGTCAGAGTGTTTTCAAAGGAGGTGATTCAGACCTTCAAGTGGGCACATGAGGGATCTCTACAAACAGAACTTCTTGATCTGCAAACGAATGTTGCACTAAAAGAGCACTTTGGAGGAAATGATCCTGCTAACTTCTGGCTACACACTGTGCCTGAGACTGATTTCTCTTGTCTAATCAAGGTACAGTGGGTACGAAAAGTATTCAGACCCCCTTAAATTTTTCACTCTTTGTTATATTGCAGCCATTTGCTAAAATCATTTAAGTTCATTCTTCTTCCTCATGAATGTACACAAAGCACCCCATACTGACAGAAAAACACAGAATTGTTGACATTGTTGCAGATTTATTAAAAAAGAAAAACTGAAATATCACATGGTCCTAAGTATTCAGACCCTTTGCTCAGTATTTAGTAGAAGCCCCCTTTTGATCTAATACAGCCAGGAGTCTTTTTGGGAAAGATGCAACAAGTCTTTCACACCTGGATTTGGGGATCCTCTGCCATTCCTCCTTGCAGATCCTCTCCAGTTCTGTCAGGTTGGATGGTAAACGTTGGTGGACAGCCATTTTTAGGTCTCTCCAGAGATGCTCAATTGGGTTTAAGTCAGGGCTCTGGCTGGGCCATTCAAGAACAGTCACGGAGTTGTTGGGAAGCCACTCCTTCGTTATTTTAGCTGTGTGCTTAGGGTCATTGTCTTGTTGGTAGGTAAACCTTCGGCCCAGTCTGAGGTCCAGAGCACTCTGGAGAAGGTTTTTGTCCAGGATATCCCTGTACTTGGCTGCATTCATCTTTCCCTCGATTGCAACCAGTCGTCCTGTCCCTGCAGCTGAAAAACACCCCCGCAGCATGATGCTGCCACCACCATGCTTCACTGTCGGGACTGTATTGGACAGGTGATGAGCAGTGCCTGGTTTTCTCCACACATACCGCTTAGAATTAAGGCCAAAAAGTTCTATTTTGGTCTCATCAGACCAGAGAATCTTATTTTTCACCATCTTGGAGTCCTTCAGGTGTTTTTTAGCAAACTCCATGCGGGCTTTCATGTGTCTTACACTGAGGAGAGGCTTCCGTCGGGCCACTCTGCCATAAAGCCCAGACTGGTGGAGGGCTGCAGTGATGGTTGACTTTCTACAACTTTCTCCCATCTCCTGACTGCATCTCTGGAGCTCAGCCACAGTGATCTTTGGGTTCTTCTTTACATCTCTCACCAAGGCTCTTCTCCCCCGATAGCTCAGTTTGGCCGGACGGCCAGCTCTAGGAAGGGTTCTGGTCGTCCCAAACGTCTTCCATTTGAGGATTATGGAGGCCACTGTGCTCTTAGGAACCTTAAGTGCAGCAGAAATCTTTTTGTAACCTTGGCCAGATCTGTGCCTTGCCACAATTCTGTCTCTGAGCTCTTCAGGCAGTTCCTTTGACCTCATGATTCTCATTTGCTCTGACATGCATTGTGATCTGGAAGGTCTTATATAGACAGGTGTGTGGCTTTCCTAATCAAGTCCAATCAGCAGAGGTGGGGGACTCGAGTTAAATGACTTGACTCGAGTCAGACTCGAGTCACCTTTTTGAGGACTTGCGACTTGCTTGACAGAATTCATTAAATGACTCGACTTGACTTTGACTTGCGACCTATGACTTGCACTGACTTGACCCCCGCTGCTTTGGTGTGCCTCGACTGTCTCCGGATCTCCGCTGCACTGGTTGCTAGGGAAGGCCAGCCCGATTGGCATCTAGCAACCAGTGACGTTCAGGACCCATCATGCACAGCGGAGGAGGATCCTCCTCTTCGGCTCGTCCTCCTCTCCTCCGCGCCAAGAAGACTGTCTCCACCCACCTCCTCCCTCATGTGCTGTGCGGCCGGCTGTGGAAGAAGGTAACTATTAGCCCCGACTCTGTTACTCTCCTTCCCTTCTCCGATGGCCGCCCGTCCTCTGCTCTGTGTATACAGTGCAGGTGACGGCTCGGAAGTTGTAGCAGTGTCCTATCCATGCCCCGCCCACACTGCTCCGTCCACTCCAGCATGTCTGCAGCCTGTCCTCATACCCTGAGCTTCACACACACTCCTCTCCCCCTCCCCCTCCTGTCTGCTCCGTCTGTGAGGGAAAGGTGGGCGGGAAGATTTAAAAGAAGCAGCCGAGCCACAGCCTGGAACTGCTGAATGAATGAGAAAGTGAGCCCCCAGGATTATTCCAAGTGAGTGAACTTTCACTGACCATACCTTGCTCTCCCCTCTCTCCAGTTGCCCTCTCTTTCCCTCTGATCCCCCCCCCCTCTCTGTCCCTCTGGGGGGGGGGGGGGGTTACCAGCATACTGCCCAAACCTCACAGTGTATACAGCATTAGGCTAATGCTGTATACACTGTGAGGTTTGGGCAGTATGCTGGTAACCCCCCAATTCATTAACCAAGACTGGTATTTTAATGCAATGCAGTTGCACAAATCTGTACAAACTTATCACATATAGTGTCCTGACAAGAATACAAACCAAGGACCCCAGTATCACAGAGCAGAAGTACTAAGTTAACCACTAAGGCACATAAAATATGCAAAACTAAGAGAAAATATTGGCCATGGTATTGCAGTGCCACCACTATAGCACCATTAGAATTTTTACCCTCATCCATGCCAAATGTAATGCCTAATGTGCCATCCTCTGTGTGTGCCATCCTCTGTGTGTCATGTACATCCTCTGCGTGCCATCCTATACTTGCCATGTACATCCTCTGCGTGCCATCCCATACTTGCCATGTACATCCTCTGTGTCATCCCATACCTGCCACATACATCATCTGTGTGCCATCCTATACCTGCCATGTACATCCTCTGTGTCATCCCATACCTGCCACGTACATCCTCTGTGTCATCCCATACCTGCCACGTACATCCTCTGTGTCATCCCATACCTGCCACGTACATCCTCTGTGTCATCCCATACCTGCCACGTACATCCTCTGTGTCATCCCATACCTGCCACGTACATCCTCTGTGTCATCCCATACCTGCCATGTATATCCTCTGTGTCATCCCATACCTGCCACATACATCCTCTGTGTCATCCCATACCTGCCATGTATATCCTCTGTGTCATCCCATACCTGCCTTGTACATCCTCTGTGTCATCCCATACCTGCCACGTACATCCTCTGTGTCATCCCATACCTGCCATGTACATCCTCTGTGTGCTATCCTATATCTGTCCTGTACATCCTCTGTGTGCCATCCTCTGTGTGCCATCCTATACCTGTCATGTACATCCTCTTGTGTGGCATCCTATACCTGTCATGTACATCCTCTTGTGTGGCATCCTATACCTCCCATGTACATTCTGTGCCATGTGCCCTCCTGTACATGTCCTGTAAGTCATCTCACTGTGCCATCCTATATCTAATATGTACATCACATCCTCTATACCTGTCATGTGCATCCTCTGTGTGCCATCCTATACCTGTCATGTACATCCGGTATCTCTGCCATCCAATACCTGCCATGTACATCCTCTGTGTGCTTCTCTCTCTCTCTCTCTTTCTCGTTGTACCAATAAATATCGCCTTATCGATAATTTGCATTTTTTTTCTCGTGGGTAATTGTGATCCCTCCAGCACCTTCTCCAGCCAGGCAGCCATTACCCAGCCGCACGCACCCCACCGAGAATCATTCTCTGTGACTGTGAAAGAGTCTTTCTTATTTGAATGAAGAAAAGTGAGTACAATTAATTTAATTTTATATATGCCCTAAATAATCACACATTACTATCTTCTGTGTGCCATGTACATCATCTGTGTGCCATCCTATACTTGCCATTTAACATCCTCTTGTGTGCCATCCTATACCTCCCATGTACATTCTGTGCCATGTGCCCTCCTGTACATGTCCTGTAAGTCATCTCACTCAAATTGGGGTAGATCAGTATTTTGACTTGATTTGTGACTTGACCAAAATAAATGACTTGACTTGACTTGCTTGACTTCTAGCAGTGACTCGACTTGACTTGCTTGCTTTTCGCCACAGTAACTTGGGACTTGCTTATGACTTGAAGGTTACGACTTGAGACTTGCTTGTGACTTGCACATGTGTGACTTACTCCCATGTCTGCCAATCAGTATAATCAAACACAGCTGGACTCAAATGAAGGTGTAGAACCATCTCAAGGATGATCAGAAGAAATGGAAAGCACCTGAGTTAAATATATGAGTGTCACAGCAAAGGGTCTAAATACTTAGGACCATGTGATATTTCAGTTTTTCTTTTTTAATAAATCTGCAACAATGTCAACAATTCTGTGTTTTTCTGTCAGTATGGGGTGCTATGTGTACATTCATGAGGAAGAAGAATGAACTTAAATGATTTTAGCAAATGGCTGCAATATAACAAAGAGTGAAAAATGGGGGTCTGAATACTTTTCGTACCCACTGTAGCACTACACACCTTGACCATGTTTGGATCTACGTACAGCTTTCTCCACTATGAACATTATTAAACTAAGTATCGTTCCAGGCTCACCAATGAGCACCTACACATGCATGAGAATGGCAGTAACTATTTAAGCCAAGATTCAAACTACTGACAGGACAATCAAAAGCCCATTTTTCTCACTAGACAGGGAAGGTTTTTTGGGGGTAAAAGAAATTAAAAATAAAACTGAGGATAATTTGTGCACTTTTTCAAATTGACACCTTATTTAGGTTAGAAGGTGCTATTTTATTTTACTTGAAAAATGGATAGGCTTTTATGTTTTATTAAAGTTATTGATTTGTTTCCACTATGTTTCTGTTAAAGATCCAGTAGCTGCTGGTTTTCCATACAAAGACAAGAGCAAATGTAAAGCTATCCTAGTTCCAACTGTATACATGTTTAATGTTGTAACTGAAACTTGACAATATTGTTGAAATGCTATGAAAATTGTACATTTCTCATTTTTTTTTATAAGACACACAGTGTCTACAGTCTTTCTGAGTCAAAGCACAGACTTGAGTTTTGGACTTCAGCCCAAAGAAAATTTTCTCTGTCGCTCATTGACAGACGCAGTCCTCTTTGATTAATATCAAATTGGGTTATACTGCCCTCTACAAGGCCACACCTTAGGGGCAGTCCCAGAGGGTATATCCTCTCTCTGCTACAGGATGTCAGTTTTTTTCTGTCTAGTCAGGAGTAAGGACCTAAGTTCCTTGCTGGGATCTTTGGTCAGGGACGGGGCGCAAAGAAGCGACCCCTGCCTACCCCTATTTCATCTGACACTTAAGATACAGATTCTGAGCCTGTCACTGCAGCTGCAGGTCCCTCGTCTGGGGCTTGTGACTCGGGTACGGTCTCCTCAGACAGTGAGGAGGACGTTCCTGCCTCCGCCATAGCACAAGAAGAAGCGTTGGTGGATGCACTAATTGTGTCTGTCCGGGAAACCTTAAGACTTGAGGTTACACCGACAGAGGTAGCTGATACTGAAATTCCTTTTGGTACTAACAGACCGACCAAGATGGCGAGGGTGTTTCCCTTGCCCAAATGTTTTGGTAATATAATTAAAGAGGAATGGGGTCGACCAAAACGAACCCCTGGTATTTCCAAACGCATTACTAGGCGTTATCCGTTTGAGGAATCCCTCCTTAAAAAATGGACAGTCCCACCATTGGTGGAATCACTGATTTCCAGACTAAATAAAGCTACTGTTATCCCATTGGAGGACGCTCCGTCCTTTAGGGATCCGGTGGATCGTAAGGTGGATGCCGTGTCCCGCTCCATCTTTTCCCTGATCGGGTCAGCTTTTAGGCCAGTGATTGCAATTGGTTTGGTTTCACAAACATTGACAGAATGGACCAAGTTGTTACGCCGGGACTTAGAGGGGAGAAGCATCCCCCCGGCAGTATCAGACTTGCTGGAGCAGATGATACAAGGGCTACAGTTTGTCTGTGACGCCGCTCTGGACGCCACTCCATTGTTGGGGCGTGCATCGATTTCAGCAGTGGTCCTCAGGCGTGTGCTGTGGTTAAAGTGCTGGTCGGCGGATCAAGGTTCCAAAAAAGCTTTGGCTAATCTCCCCTTTCAGGGGAATAGCCTGTTTGGGGCCACCTTGGATGAGATTATCAAGGATCTCACTGGGGGCAAGAGCACGTTTTTGCCACAGAATACTAAGGGTAAAGGACCTCGTCATAGACGGGGGCCTTCCTTTTCCGCTCATAAAAAGTTTTTTCGCTCCGCTGGGGCGGGCGATAAGGCAAAGCCCTCCAAAGCCCCTCCAGGAGGGTTCAAGGGTAAACAAACGCTGGTCGGGTAAACAAAAGTCCGGCTCTTCTAGAGCTGAAGATAAGACTACTAAAGCCTGAAGGTGCGCCCCCACCCATAGCTGGGGTGGGGGGACGTCTTCACCGGTTTCCGGATCCATGGCTTTCCAGAATCCCAGACAAATGGGTTCGCGAAGTCATACGGTCGGGATACAAGATCGAGTTTCGATCACTTCCACCGGTGCGATTCTCCCCTTCCAATATCCGACTATCCCCGGATCGCTTAGAAGCTTTGCGGGGGGCAGTAATGGATTTGATGCAACAAGGAGTGGTGGTCCACGTTCCTTGGACAGAGCGTTTTCAGGGGTTCTATTCAAACCTATTCACAATACCCAGAAAAGAGGGCAAGGTGCGTCCAATTCTGGACTTAAGAGCACTCAATCTTTTTGTCAGGGTACAAAAATTCAAGATGGAGTCCATTCGAACAGTAGCGGCCTCCCTGCATCAGGGGGATTTTCTGGCGTCCATAGACATTAAAGGATGCCTATCTTCACATTCCCATTTACATCAGCGTTTCCTGTGTTTTTCCGTAGGAGAGAACCATTATCAGTTTGCGGCATTACCCTTTGGTCTCGCCTTGGCTCCCCGGGTCTTCACAAAGGTGTTGGCCCCAGTTTTGGCGCTGTTGCGACAGCGAGGCATATCGATTCTAGGTTACCTAGACGATCTTCTGCTCCGTGCGGAGTCTCCACAGGCTCTGTTGCTAAACTTGGAGATCACCATGATCTCTTTGCAAGAGTTCGGGTGGCTGGTGAACCTGCAGAAGTCATCTCTGGTTCCCACCAGGAGGCTGGAATATCTGGGTCTAATTTTAGACACATCCCTGGTAAAAGTGTTTCTCCCTGCGGAGAAACTCCAGAAGATTCAATCAACGATTCAGTTGTTACTGTCCGTCAACTGGCCTTCCCTTCGGACTTGCACGAGGGTCCTGGGTCTGATGGTGGCTTCCTTCGAGGCAGTACCATTTGCCCAGTCCCATACCCGAATCCTTCAAAAGGAGATTCTTCTCAAATGGAACCGGAATCCCGATTCCCTGGACAATCGGATCCGACTGAGCGAGCGGACCAGGGAGTCTCTGGTCTGCTGGCTTCGGTCACTGATGCTCAGCCAGGGGAAGTCATTCCTTCCAATATACTGGACGATTGTCACCACGGATGCCAGTCTATCCGGGTGGGGAGGAATTCTCTGCAAATTATCTGCTCAGGGGCTTTGGTCCCTGGAAGAGTCCAGGTTACCGATAAATGTATTGGAACTGAGAGCGATCAGACTTT
This sequence comes from Pelophylax lessonae, assembly GCF_965119305.1. Lineage (NCBI taxonomy): Eukaryota > Metazoa > Chordata > Amphibia > Anura > Ranidae > Pelophylax > Pelophylax lessonae. Next base: position 157,768,110 of record NC_138780.1, on the reverse strand, counting down.
GTCTGATTCACTGGACCGAGCAGCTCTGGGGCAGCCCGGTGCGGATCCAGTCGGACAATGCCACAGCAGTGGCTTACGTCAATCACCAGGGGGGCACCAAGAGTGTCCTGGCAGCCATACAAGTGGCCAGCATTCTTCGTTGGGCGGAACGATTTGTTCCAGCTCTCTCCGCGGTATTCATTCCGGGGGTGGAGAATTGGCAGGCAGATTATCTCAGCCGTCAGATTCTGGATCAAGGGGAATGGTCTCTTCATCCAGAGCTATTCCACCAACTTTGCCTTCGTTGGGGCACCCCGAATGTGGATCTGTTGGCATCTCGGTTCAACAGGAAGGTGCAAAGGTTTGTAGCTCGCTCCCGCGATCCTCTAGCAGACGCCGCAGACGCGCTGGTCGCCCCATGGGGGCAGTATCAGCTATTGTATGCCTTCCATCCTCTCAAGTTGCTGCCGAAACTTCTTCGCAGGATAGAGGTGGAGGGAATCCCAGTTATCCTGGTAGCTCCGGACTGGCCTTGTCGGGCTTGGTACGCCGACCTGGTCAGGCTGGTCGCAGACATTCCTTGGCGACTTCCTCTCAGGGAGGATCTGCTGTCGCAGGGACCGATCTTCCATCCTGCTTTACGATCGCTGGCTTTAACGGCCTGGCTATTGAGACCCAGGTGCTGAAGGACAAAGGGTTGTCAGCTTCAGTTATTCCTACTCTAATTAAAGCAAGGAAAGCGACTTCCAGAAAAGTCTATCATCGCACATGGAAGTCTTATATCGCGTGGTGTGAATCCCTTGGGTTCCCTCCACGTTCTTACTCGGTGGCCCGAATATTGGCCTTTCTGCAAAAGGGGGTTGAGCAGAAACTGTCCTTGAGCACCATCAAGGGTCAGGTTTCAGCGTTAGCAATCTTCTTTCAGAAGCCTCTGGCTACTCATTCCTTGATGCAGAGTTTCATCCAGGGAGTGCGGCACCTGGCTCCGCCGATGCGTGCACCCTTGCCGCCCTGGGATCTTAATTTGGTGCTGTCGGCTCTTCAGAAACCTCCCTTTGAAAATATCAGGGAGATTCCCTTGCTTACTTCATCCCAGAAGGTTGCCTTCTTGGTGGCTATCACTTCTGCACGCAGGGTATCAGAACTGGCCGCATTATCCTGTCGTTCCCCATATCTGGTGGTTCATAGGGATAAGGTTGTTCTTCGTCCGAATCCATTCTTCCTTCCTAAGGTGGTTTCAGAGTTTCATTTGAATGAGGACATTATATTGCCTTCCCTGTGTCCTAAGCCCACTCATCCTCGGGAATTCGCGTTGCATTCCTTGGATGTGGTTCGGACGATCAGGGTATACCTGAATACTACAGATTCATTTCGTAAGACGGATTCACTTTTTGTGATCACGGATGGCCCTAAGAAGGGGTTGCCTGCATCTGCCGCGACTATCTCCAAATGGATCAGACAGACGGTGGTACAGGCTTATTCTATTAAGGGTCGGGAGCCTCCGTTCCCTGTTTAGGCGCACTCCACTCGGGCGCTTAGTGCTTCATGGGCCTTTCGCCATCAGGCGTCAGTGCTTCAGGTTTGCAAGGCGGCTACATGGTCGTCGGTACATACCTTTGCAAAATTCTATAAAAAATTGATGTGATGGCATCAGCGGATGCCTCTTTTGGCCGCAAGGTTCTGCAGGCCGCTGTTTGAGGAAGACCGGTGGTCTACCTCGAGGGTTTTTTTCTGTTGGGTTTTCAGTTGAGTCTCATCCTTTTGTCTGATGAGCCTTTAAAACTTCTAGTTGGCACTGGTTGGGCCTTCTGGATTGGATTTTGATTTCCGTTAATCCCACCCCTCATTTGTGGCACTGCTTTGGGACGTCCCAATTTGATATTAATCAAAGAGGACTGCGTCTGACAATGAGCGACAGAGAAAAATGGATTTTTGTAAGAACTTACCATAAAATCCTTTTCTCTTAAGCTCATTGACAGACGCAGTACCCGCCCCTCTATTTTTGAGTTGGGTTGGGTTAAATTCTCTGACACTGCTTTGTGACATAACTGACATCCTGTAGCAGAGAGAGAGAGGATATACCCTCTGGGACTGCCCCTAAGGTGTGGCCAGAACGTTTTCTTCTGCCTAGTGTCCTACTCCTGTAGAGGGCAGTATAACCCAATTTGATATTAATCAAAGAGGACTGCGTCTGTCAATGAGCTTAAGAGAAAAGGATTTTACGGTAAGTTCTTACAAAAATCCATTTTTAGCGACGGGACCTCCTTGAATTTTAATGGTCTACACTGATGTAGTTACCCCACCCGATATGGGGGTAACTACCCTAATTTGGTTTTGCATGAGGATAGTCAGCCCAAGCTGATTTATAGTTTGTATTTTGTATTTACAAGCAGATAGGTAGGAGGGAGTCTAAACTTGTGGTCAAGTTATGACAAATGTTTATGTTCAGGGACATGTACTGCTTGGATAGGGATGGACTTCCCAAGACATGTGATAAATATGTGCTAGGAGCTTCCTAAGGAGAACAGCTCTGCTTTGTCAAAAAAGCTGAAAAAATAGTTTATTGCTGCCTTTGTGTTCTGTCTTGCAGTTGACAACTGAGAACTAAAATTGTTTTTCCTTAATGCATTCCCAGCATCAAGGTATAGAATGTCCCACTACTTGACCCCCCCCTTTCCAAACACCAGGCTCCTCTCTTAATCAAGTGCTGTGCCCATCTGCAGCAGAGCTGCTCTCTCTTCCTCTTCTCACAGGCTGCAAAAGCCAATGGTTCCTGCTGCTGTCAAGCCAATCCTGTAAGGACGGCAGTATCTATGGACTCACACAGCTCGACTCAGGAGTTTGCCGCTCAGGTGCCCCCTCAGCCCTCAGCACTCAGCTTGATGAAAGGGCACTCAGAGAAAAGGAGGAGCAAACAGCTGGAGCAGAGGACCACAGAGGAGAAGGCATAGGGCCGTGCTGTGCAATATCATTGCACAGCACAGTTAAGTATGCCATTCTTTTTGTTTTTAGAAAAAAATATTCTACTTTCAAATTATTTTAAACTCTTGATGTGTTAGAAATCGCCTGTTTAGCTGTTATAGCCAAGTCAGTAATATAGGTATGAAGTAGTTATGCCTATGATATGCTATTAGACTAGTATTGAATACCTAGGTAATGTACCAAATGTGTTATCCCTCCACTTTTGGTCAGACACCTACACTATTGTTTTGCAGATGCCAAGGATGTTGTGCATGTTGGGGGGGGGGGGGGGGAGCATAAATATTTGGGGTGGACATGGTGAGCTCTCTCTTTGCCAAGGTTCAGGCCTGAGTAAGTGGGGGTGGGGGATGAGTTGTAATTTTCAGCTGTGTGACTAAACCTGGGGCATAGAAGACCTTTGCATGTGCTGGGTGCAAATGCCTGAGAGCAGGAGAAGCTTGTCTGGTCCAGTGTAGTCCTGTTGCTGGAAACCATAGGCTCAGGGAGCTTTGCAGAGGACAGGAGTCTGGAAGAAGGTGAGGTGGTGCCTGGGATGGAGTACCAGGGATGACTGCTACTGGAGATTCAGAAGATGAGGAACTTGCAGACAGTCTGGGAAAAAAATTCAGAAGAGTGCAGCTTGGAAACGTCCATGGAGGGAGGAGGTGGGTCTGAGGGTGGAACACAAAAGAGTCTGGGAGACCACTGTGGGATAACAGTAGGTGGGGAGGAATTTAAAATGGCCATTAGTCATTCAACTATAGAGCAAGGTACTCCGCTCAACGTGGGATAGACCTGGTTGGCACTGAGACACTTTCAATGGCAAGCCCAGAGGACCAAAAGGTAAAGCACATGAATAAATATCATGCAGACTTTCCTTCAGAGCTTAGAGTCTTACCAATCTCAAACACTAGGAGCTTCCAAGGCCACAAACCCACACAGTTCGCCCAAACTACAACCTATATTACTTAGTAGGTTTTCCGAGTAGGGCCTTCTGAGACCCAACCCCATCCTTATGCAGACATGAAGCAACCCTCAACCCCAGATTTCAAAGCTTAATTAAGGAGGCCTTTCACATCCTTTTCCTGGGGTCAAATCCACTCTGACTTTTAAGGGCTTAGAACCAACTCTCTCTTCCAGTGGAATACAGTTATGCAGCCTCTTTATACTCCACCTAGTGGCCAATCTTCCATTTAATCACTGCTCACTTAACATACCACTCCACGGATTCTTTAAACGCCCCTTTCACACATGTACGACCAAAAAATCGCGCTATTTTGCAGCATTTTTTTTTTGTCGTAATTTTGACGCGATTTTGACTGGACTTGAAGCAATGCCTAGGTCTATGGACCTCAAAATGCATCAAAGTTGGACCAAAGTAGTGCAGGGACTACTTTGAAGTCATTGCAACTTGAAGTCGCACAGATATGAACGGTATTCTTTGGAAATCATGGAGTATGACTTGTCATGTGACTTTGCAGTCCCAAATCGCAGGACAAAAAGTCTTACTGGAGAAAATGGGGGCCCAGACACCAGAACTGTTGGGAGCTTTATTAAGGGTTTCTCATAGACTAAATATAACACTTTGATATGTTTTGACTAAAATAAAGTAGGACAATGCAGGTTGAAACATCCACTGATTCTTAGTCTTTCTGCACAGGAGTGACTTCTGTCCCTGGTGGATTACAATTATTAGCTTCACACTACTCCTGGAACTGGGTATGTCAAAACAAACCCCCATGGATGACTTTGACATAACTTAGCTGTTGCCACCAAATGATCTTTAAACAGCAACAGGCAGCATTTCTCCTGACTGCAGGACATTTTCACCAATCATAGAACAGAACCGCTTACCCTACTACAGTGGTGGGAATGGGGCCAAAGCTAATAAAAAACCCTTTCACATACCTTTACAGCCTGGTGAAAAACAGCAATGATTTGAAGAGGAGCAGAAGACCTGGTCCAGTAGGTCATCTTCCCTGTGTGCATTTTAAAAATTAATTTTCTTAACTCTAACCCCTCCCCCCGTGAATGTAGCGGTTATTAGAATATGTTCACAATACAACTCAAAAGCCAGCCAAATAAAAGTTAATGATGAACTTGATGAAGTTCTCAAATGTTCTTGAGCCAAGAACGGTCAGTCTGTATTTAAGATGCAATTAATTTTCTTGGACAGAGAAAGACAAAATGTAATGTGTGGGTCCAGTCTTTGTGATTTATAGAATGGCCAGTGTCAGTGAGATGTTCTTCCACCTCCGGTCAAAGATGGGAGGGTTAAACTGGCCTGATTAGGGCAACACAAAATTAAATGGAAAATCATGGATTACAAACAGTCTCTTTTTACGACTTGCAAATTAGAGTGGCAATTAAAAGGCCCGAAAACAGCTCTGCCTACGCACTGTGGACACAGGCAACTGAGCAGAATATTGGCGGAGACAGACTTCCATCAGTAGGTGTCATTCATTCTTCTAGTGACCTTCACACTGGAGCTTCTGCTGTGCTTGCAGAGTGATCTATTTAGTAGTGCTGTCCTTAAAAATGGCACCATTAGTCCAACTATGTATGTTTAAAAAAAATAAAAACCTTTAGTACACTCACGTACACATTCAGTGCATCCGGAAAGTATCCACATTGCTTCACATTTTCCACATTTAGTTATGTTACAGCATTATTCCAAAATGTATGAAAGTCATTATCCTCATAATTCTACAAACAATACCCTATAATGCTAATGTAAAAGAAGTTTGTTTGAAATCTTTGCAAATTTATTAAAAATAAAATAAATCCCATGTACATAAGAATTCACAGCCTTTGTTTAGTACTTTGTTGAAGCATCTTTGGCACCAATTACAGCCTTTGAGTATGATGCTACAAGCTTGGCACACCTGTTTTTTTGGGCACTTTCTCCCATTCTTCTTTGCAGGACCTCTCAAGCTCCATCAGGTTGGATGGTCGGTCCACAGCCATTTTCAGATCTCTCCAGAGATGTTCAATCAAGTTCACATCTGGGCTGTGGCTGGGCAAATAAAGGACATTCATAGGGTTGTCCTGTAGCCACTCCTTTGTTATCTTGGCTGTGTGCTTAGGGTCAATGTCCTTTTGGAAGATGAACCTTTGCCCCAGTCTGAGGTCCAGAGTGCTCCAGAGCAGGTTTTCATCAAGGATGTCTCTGTACATTGCTGCATTCATCTTTCCATAGATCCTAAACAGTCTCCCAGTTCCTGCTGCAAAAAAACACCCCCACAGAATGATGCTGCCACCACCATGCTTCACTGTAGGGATGGTATTGGCCAGGTGTTGAGTGGTGCCTAGTTTCTTCCAGACATGACGCTTGCAATTCAGGCCAAAGAGTTCAATCTTTGTTTCATTAGACTAGAGAATTTTGTTTCTCATGGTCTGAGAGTCCTTCAGGTGCCTTTTGGCAAACTCCAGGTGGGCTGTCATGTGCCTTTTACTGAGGAGTAGCTTCCGTCTGGCCACTCTACCATACAGGCCTGATTGGTGGATTTCTGCAGAGATGGTTGTTCTGTAAGGTTCTCCTCTCTCCACAGAGAATCGCTGGAGCTCTGTCAGAGTGACCGTCAGGTTCCTGGTCACCACCCTGACTAAGGCCCTTCTCCCTCGATCACTCAGTTTAGCAGGGCGGCCCACTCTAGGAAGAGTCCTGGTGGTTCCAAATTTCTTAAATTTACGGATGATGGAGGCCACTGTGCTCATTAGGACCTTCAATGTTGCAGACATTTTTCTGTACCCTTCTCCAGATCTGTGCCTCGATACAATCCTGTCTCAGAGGTCTACAGACAATACCTTGGACTTCATGGCTTGGTTTGTGCTCTGACATGCACTGTTAACTGTGGGACCTTATATAGACAGGTATGTGCCTTTCCAAATCATGTTCAATCAACTAAATTTACCACAGGTGGACTCCAATCGAGTTGTAGAAACATCTCAAGGATTATCAGTGGAAACAGGGTGCACCTGAGCTCAATTTCGAGTTTCATGGCAAAGGCTGTGAATAGGATTTTTTCATTTTTTTTTTTTAAATAAATTTGCAAAGAATTCAAAGAAATCTCTTTCATGTTGTCAATATGGGGTATTGCTTGTAGAATTTGAAGGAAATTATGAGATTAATCAATTTTGGACTAAGGCTGTAACATAACAAAATGTGGAAAAAGGGAAGCGTTGTGAATAGTTTCGGATGCACTGTATAATACACACTGACAACACCAGTCAAAAGTTTTAGAACATCCCCACTTTTTTAGTTTTTAATCCAATTTAGGCAGTTCAACCACTTGCCGACCACCCGCCGCAGATATACTGTGGCAGGCTGGCTCGGCTGCGTGAATCACTGTACCTGTACAGATGTCACGCACGGGGCTAGGGTGGAGGGGGCGTGTGCGTGTCCCCACAATGTTCTGATTTGGCTCAGAACTGATCAGTCATTAGGTCCAGGCCAATGATTTTTGGCCTGGACCTGTTGATCGGTTCTGGCCAATTGCAGAACGTGCTGTGCCCATGTAATGTAAACACAGGCACAGGATATGATGTAATCTCCTCTCCTGGAGTCCTTTTCGGTTCCAGCGTGAGAGGAGAGAGCAAACTTTTAACTCCCTGATCACCCCCTAATTAACCCTTTCACACCCTATCACAATGTACACTATATACAGTACAGATACAATTTATTGATCACTGTATTAGTGTCACTTGTGACTTCAGAGAGTGTGAAAGGCAGTTAGTGGTAGTCCCAAATAGGTTTTTGGTCCCCACCATATATCCCCCAATAAAGATTTAACCCCCTGATCAACCCCCGTTAACCCTTTCACTCCCTGTCACAGTGTCACTATATACAGTATACAGACAATTTACTGATCACTGTATTAGTGTCACTTGTGACTTAAGTTAGTGGTAGTTAGAGGCAGTCCCAGATAGGTTTAGGGTACCTGCCATATATCCTCTAATAAAGATTTAACCTCCTGATCACCCCCAGTTTACCCCTTCATTGTTCTGTCACAGTGTCACTATTCTAGTGTACAAATCTTTTTTCTGATCACTGTATTAGTGTCACAGGTGACATCAGTTAGCGTCAATTCAGGACAGCATCAGATTGCCCGCCAAATATTTAGTAAAACATTTTAACCCTTTGATTGCCAGTGACACACACACTAAACAAACACCTCTATTACTAGTATAGTGTCTGAACGGATCAATATCTTTGATCTGATCCAAACTTTACTAGTGTCCCCAGTAGTTTAGTGTTCCCAAAACACAGCGTTAGCAGGATCAGCCTCAACACCTGCCAGCACCTGCGTTTAGCCCCTCCGCCCAGCACCCAAGAAATGCAGAATCAGCAGATTACTGTCAGGTCTGATCTCTGCTAGCACTAGCAGTTACATTTTTTGGTAGCGGTTCAAACAGTCCTTGACAACCAGGTGCGCTTTTACTTGTGAGTCACACTAGGCACCTATAAATTATTGGCCAAAATGTCCAAACAGAGGTACACTAGTGAAGAGGCCTACATGATGCTGAGCATGACAGATGAGAGCGATGGGGAAGCCTCACTGTCAGAAATCAGGCTCAGTATTCAAACCTGTAGACAGCAGCAGCACCCTGACAGATAGCTCTGATGACTGAGTAGTTGTCCCTGCTAAGGTCAGGCATACCCGACCCCGTTCTTCTGTTGCTGAGTTGCAACAACCGCAGGGTTCCCGTATGCAGCAGAGTGTTGGTACTAGTGCCGCTCAACCTCCTGGTGAACTGGCAAGCACCAGCGGCCTAGTACACCCTGGTCGTAGTCAAACCAGCACTGCAGTAACACTTGGTGACATGGCGAGTCCCATAAGTGCAGTTCAAGCTTGTGCGAGCTAGCACAAGTACTGTAGTGTCCTGCAGCCACCAAGAATTCAAAGACAGGCACATGAAGCCCATAGTGTCCTTCCTGATGCGCTTGCAAATCCTGATTGGGAGCCCCCCACTTCTGCAGCGCCCGTACTTCCCCCATTCACTGGCCAACCCTGAGTTCAGGTGGAAACAGCTGATTTTACTCCCCTTGATTTTTATGATATGTTTTTCATGGAAGATCTGTACAGATCTATTGTGGACCAAAGCAATTTATATGCTGATCAATTTATCACCGCAAATCCAAATTTAACCCTTGCCAGAAAATTTGCATGGAAACGTATCACGGTTTCCGAATTTAAAACCTTTCTGGGCCTATCCATCCTCATGGGCATTACTAAAAAAAGAGTGAGTTGCGGTCCAATTGGTCCACTGAACCAATTCATCATATTTCCTTGTTCTTTACTGCCATGGCCAGGACTAGATACAAGCAAATCTTGCGGTTCGTGCATTTCAATAAACTCTGTCGTCCTCGGGGTGACCCTGGATATTACTGACTCCACAAAATTCGGCCCCTCTTAAATCACTTCAACCAAAAGTTTCCAGCCTTCTATATGCCCCAACAAGCTGTCTGCATTGAGGAGTCCCTGATTAAATTTTCGGCCACCTTGTTTTCAAACAGTTTCTCCTCAGCAAGCGTGCCAGATATGGGGAGCTATACATGTAGTTTTATGGTTTACGAGGGAAAAGATAGCAGCGTGGAGCCCCCCCAACTGCCCAGACTACATAGGGAGCAGCGGCAAGATTAAGGGTGACACCAAGTCCCAAATAATCGGAAAGGGGTACCATTTATACGTAGACAACTTCTATACAAGCGTGCCACTTTTTAGACACCTCTTACAATTAGGAATTGGCGCATGTGGCACCGTTGGGGATTCCCCCGACGGCTTGTAAATGCCCTTAAGTCAAGGGGAGAAAGCCTGCTCGAGGTGCAATGAATTGCTTGCAGTGAAGTGGAGGGACAAATGGAACATTTTCGTTGTGTCTTCCATTTACGCAGATACAACAGTCCAAATTACAACAGTGACTGGTGTTGTTGAGAAGCCCCTCTGTGTCCACTACTACAACCGTGAATAGGGAGGGGTGGACTTCAACGACCGGATGATGGGGCCATACTTAATTGCTGTAAGGCCACATGCTGGTACAAGAAAGTGTCAGTATACTTATTCCAATTGGCTCTGCTGAACGCTTATGTGCTATTTAAAGCGTCAGGAAGAAGTGGATCCTTCCTAAAATTCCAGGAAGAGATCATTAGAGCCCTCCAGGAGGTGCCATGGCCCAAATTCACAATCCAGATGTAGTGAGCCGGCTGCCTCAGAGGCATTTTCTGGATGTACTCCCTGGTACCCCTACCCAAAGAGCACCCCAAAGAAGAGGTTGTGTCTGTAGAAATCGCAAACATAGGCGTGACACCCGCTTTTTTTTGTCCCTCCTGTCCTGGCCAACCTTTGCTTCGGGGACTGTTTTTGTTGCTACCATACACTAGTAGAGTATGAGTATAGGGTACAGCATGGCACAGTCTACAGCATGGCACACTTTCACACAGGGTCTTTAAAGATGTTCGATGGCTATCGCATTTTGAGAGAACCTAGCCTGGAATGTTTAAAGTTTTTTACAGTTACAAAAAAATATACAAAAAAAGAAAAAAGAAGGTTACAAAAAAAAGAAAAGCCAAAAAATAGTTGTTTTATTAAGTTCATTTTCTGTTTACAGTTTTACTGTACTTTAAAACATTACAGTATAGCAGTATATTATATTGTTACTGTTTTTCATTGTTAACCATAGTTTTCTTTGCAGATACCCCCATTCTATTGTTTTACTGCACTGTATACTATTATATGGTAATGTTTTGTTGTTACTGTGTTTTATTGTTAACCATTGTTTGCTTTGCAGGTGCGCCCATCAGCTGCAGCACTGATTTGTGTATTCTGACAGCAACAGCATTTGCTCTCAGCATATACGTAAATCAATGGTTGCAGCGCTGTAGGAGGTAATTTCATCACCGCAGTTAACTCCTTTCCATCCGCCCGCCGCAGATGTACTGCGGCAGGCAGCTGCTCCCAGGCAAATCGCCGCACATGTAAGGCACTCGCTTTCAGGAGTCTAGGGAGCGAGCGTGCGCCGCCGTGCTCCTGTCCCCACTCGTCAGCGGGGAAGCCGATGTGTCAGGTGGCTCCGATTGCCGCCTGACACCCGCGATCGATCCCCGCTGAGAGAGAAGGACGGTCGGCTGTTGTAAACACAGCCGACCGTCCTTCTCCCTGGGATGATCACAGGGCCCATGTAATCCTGCTATATAGGATCACATGTCTCTATGGTCATCTCTGAAGCCATGCCCTCCCCACAGTTAGAATCTCTCCCCTAGGCTCATATTTAACCCCTTGATCACCCACAGGATTAACCCCTTCCCTGCCAATGGCATTATTATAGTAACAGTGCATATTTTTAGCACTGATTAATGTAGTAATGTCACTGATACCACCAAAAGTGTAAAAAATCTCAGTTAGTCCGCCGCAATGTCGCATTTGCGCATAAAATCGCAAATCGCCACCATTACTAGTAAAAAAAACAAAACAATAAAATTACAAACTCTTTCCCGTAGTTAGTAGATAAAACTTTTGCGCAAACCCATCAAAATACGCTTATTGCGATTTTTTTTTTTTTTTTTTTACCAAAAACATGTAGCAGAAAACAGAATTGGCCTAAAATGTTAAAAAATTTTGATTTTTAAATTTTTTTTTTTGAAATGTCATATAGCAGAATGTGAAAAATATAGTTTTTTTTTCTTCCAAATTTGTTGCTCTTTTTTTTTTTTGTTTATAGCGCAAAAAATAAAAATCACACAGGTGATCAAATACCACCAAAAGAAAGCTCTATTTGTGGGGAAAAAAGGACGTAAGTTTTGTTTGGGTACAGTGTCGCACGACCGTGCAAATGTCTGTTAAAGTAACGCAGTGCCGAATCGCAAAATAGGGCCTTGTCAAGAAGGGGTTAAAATCTTCCGGGGCTTATGTGGTTAGAAAAAGAGCATATATGGCGAAGCAAAGGGGATGGGGTGGAAACAGAGGGCAGACCTCCCCTATTCTTCGCCATATTTTTTTTTCTTGGCAGAAATTTGTTCATCGCCTTTGGCTGAAGGAAAAATAAGAACATTGCATAAATGTCCATCATTAGAAGTGGGTGGATCCTGGGAGGTCTAATGGTGGGCATACCATATACTTTCTGGCAGAGATTTCTTAATCCAGATCGATCGATGTGAATGGAGGAATCTGTTAGGTTCTCTTTTTTCGTTCAGCTCACAGGCTGCAGGAAAAAAAAAAAAAGAACCTTACAATATATGCCCAACATGGACCAGCAATGTACTGGTACGTCGCTGGACTTTGAGTGGTCATACCAGGATGATGCCTGCAGATTTAGGCATCACCTTGGTATCATGTTTTTTTTTTTTTTTTTACAGCCAGTGGTTGGCTTTCATGTTAGAGCAATCCCAGTGGCTAATAAGCCGTTAGACCCGCCTCCCGCTACTGCTTTTACAAGCAGTGGAAGGGGACCCCCCCTCCCGTCACCTTCCGCAGTTTTCTCTGGCTCTCCTGTCCCACAGGGTAACCCGAGACTGCAGCCGGTGGTTCCGTCAGCTGACCATAGAGCTAATGTAAAAAAGTCCAGAGATAAAGTCCATATAAAGGCAAACAGCACGTCTGACGAAATTTTCTGTACAGGTACCGCTTACCAAAGGCTAATGATAAATAGGCCCAAAGATTCCAAGTGATCCACAGGAACCAGATCTCAGACGGACTCCGTATGTTGAATGGATCTCCTCAGTGTTGAGTGATCATGTGAAATGAAATAAAAAACGCCATAGCGTAAAACCACAAACAAATAGATGTAACACCCCAAGTGATGGGAATATCAGAAAGGTGCTGTAGTAGTGATAGTAAAGAACATAAACACCTCCAATCCTGTGAATATACTCCTTACCAGAGTAATAGAAAAATATTGCAGAACAAATAGTGTAGAGGACCTCCCCCAATAGGACTGCAGCTTACCAAAAGGAAAGTAAATAGAGCATATAGATCCCAATCGTGTCACCGAAGAGGGCTGACATACATATGCCCTTACCAGCTCCAAAATGATAAAGGCAGAAAAAGGTCCTGATTCGCCTAAGCACTTCCGCTGCGAGCAAAACTCCAAATGCTGGTGTCTAGATATTCCAAACCAGGCGCCTCCAATGGGAACACTGATACAGGCTCAGCATACAGATGGTGATGGCCGTGAATTGAAAGAGAGGTAGACCATAGTGTAAAACCCACAAACAATTTATTAAAACAAAGGGCAAACACTTACAAACATGTAGATCAAAAAAGCCAAACGGAGAGATGTAGGGAGCCGCCGGCCGGACGGCTCTACTCGCCCGTTCCTTCGTAGGACTGTAGCGTATGGGTGACGTCAGCACGCCGTGACCTGACGCGTTTCATCAAAGATGATGTTCTCAAAGGTACGGGCGGCGTGCTGACGCCACCTATAAATAGCCAATGGAACCGCCAAATCGATGACCGGAAGTTCCCTTGCCGCCATATTAAGTGTGGTGCTCCGGAACCGGAAGTAGCTACACTACCCGGAACCATAGAGCGATCAATATCAGTCAAAGAGTGGACAACATATGTCAGAAAAAACCCGGATATCCGGAAAAACCCGGGTTATGTAAATAAAATAAACTGGTGCACAATAAATGTCCAAAAGACAACACCGTAAACCAGAAGAGGAACATAACTAAATAAATGATGGAGTGAATAGCCCCTGATTAAATTTGGGATATGCCATACAAATATAATTTAGTCACGAATGACCGACTAAACGGGAAATTCCGGTGATGGACTCGCTCCAAATTATAGGTACAGCCTTGCAACACTAAAACGGTGTAGCCCTCATAACTAAACATAATAAAAATGAAGCAATAATATGATGCCAATTAGACATCTCCCCACCATTGTGGGTCTTACAACTATACCCCTAAATTAAAAATTGTAAAATGTTGTTTGAGCCTAGATTAAGACTATAACAAACAGGACAAAATAAATTAAATTGAATAACACAGATCAAAAGGTATATGGATTACATGAATTCCAACAATTAAGAGTTATCAATGAACGCATTAATCTCAGTATCGACATTCAACCCAAAAGGTGTGTAGGTTTTGGCCCTATAAATCCAGGACATCTCGAGGCGAGAGATGCCTCTGGTCAACGGTTCCCCCCTCCAATGGGGTGTGAATTTGTCTATTCCCAAAAACAAGGTATTTTTAGGGTTGCTATTATGGGCCTGTGCATAATGTTTAGAAACTGAATGTTTCGGGAAGGCCTTTCTAATATTGGCCACATGTTCGTTTAGTCTAACGTTCAGTGGCCGCTTGGTTCTACCAATGTATTGGTAGCCACAAGGGCACTGGAGCATATAGACCACTCCCTTGGTAGTACAGGATATAAAAGGTTCTATATCGTGTATTTTACCAGTGCTATGGGAGGTAAAAGTTTTAGTATTGCGCTTTTTGATGGCGTTGAGGGAACAGATTTGGCACCTATTACATCGATAATATCCAGTGAGTTGGTCCAAGAAGGTAGCTTTAGGTGGTGGAGGCTCTAATACATTCGGAGCTACCTGGTTCCTCAAGGACATTGCACCTTTGAAAATGACTCTAGGCTTATCGGGTAAAGATGAGCCCAGAACTGGGTCATTATTCAAAATATGCCAATGTCGACGGATTAGATTTTTTATGGCCATATGTTGGCTGGAAAAAGAGGTAATGAAGGGTGCGGCAGACACAGTGGGCACAGTATCAGAACGTTCCACCCTTCGTGATTTCAGAAGTTGTGCCCTATCAAGTGATTGGACCTCCATGAGTGTCTCTTGGAGGAATTCATAATTGTACCCCTTTTCCAAAAATCTCTTAGTTAAGACCTCAGCTTGAGACAAAAATTCTAGATGGTCAGAACAATTCCTCCTAATGCGGAGGTATTGTCCCTTCGGTACCGCTTTTAGCCAGGGGTCGTAATGACAGCTATCTACAGGGATGTATGCATTTCTGTCTGTAGCCTTAAAATAGGTAGATGTTACAAACTGATTGTCTTTGACAGAAATGGTTATATCCAAAAAGTGAATGGTAGATTGGCTACTCTCATAATTGAATTGTATACCTCTGGAATTAGAGTTTAGCAATTCCATGAAGGCTATTAGATCATGCTGATGACTATCCCAAAGGAGGAGGACGTCATCAATATACCTGGCCCACAGCATCAGCTGCGGCCTATGATGGGCATAGATGACGTCCTCCTCCCACTGTGCCATAAACAAATTGGCAAGGGATGGGGCATATTTAGCCCCCATAGCCACCCCCGTTATTTGACGGTAGAACCGCCCATCAAACCAGAAGTAGTTGTGATGGGTAGCATACTCAAGAAGTCTCATGATGAAACAGATCTGCTGTGAGGGGATTTCAGAATCTCTCTCTAGGTACTTCCCCCCCGGGTCGTCCCATTGTCAGTGGTATAGACTCTGTGACTCTGTGACTCTGTGACTCTGGTAAGGAGTATATTCACAGGATTGGAGGTGTTTATGTTCTTTACTATCACTACTACAGCACCTTTCTGATATTCCCATCACTTGGGGTGTTACATCTATTTGTTTGTGGTTTTACGCTATGGCGTTTTTTATTTCATTTCACATGATCACTCAACACTGAGGAGATCCATTCAACATACGGAGTCCGTCTGAGATCTGGTTCCTGTGGATCACTTGGAATCTTTGGGCCTATTTATCATTAGCCTTTGGTAAGCGGTACCTGTACAGAAAATTTCGTCAGACGTGCGGTTTGCCTTTATATGGACTTTATCTCTGGACTTTTTTACATTATCATATATGTTTTCACTATATAGCGCAACTTATATTTATACATTGTTTCTGAGGTGATAGTCACACTTGAAGTTGCTGCTTACAATCTTTTTGGTTTAGCGCAGTTGTTTACCCTTTTTTTTGACCATAGAGCTGTTTGGAGACTAGAACAGCTCCAATCATCTCTTTGGCCTAAGATACCAGAAGCTACAAGCATTTCATGACTTCAGTTTCGCCAGACATAACCAGTGCCATTGGGAAATTGGGAAAGCATCTAATCACACCAACTTTGGTGTGGTCAGATGCTTTAAGGGCACAGGAGAGATCTAGAGTCTAATAGACCCCAATTTTTTTTTAAAAAAAGGAAGGAGTACCTGTCACTAATTATTGCTATCATAGGGGATATTTAAATTCACTGTGATCACAATAAAAATGATTAAAAAAAAAAAAAGAAAAAAATGAAAGGGAAGGTGTCAAAATAAAATAAAGCAAAATAAATAATAAAAAAATTCAATCACCCCTGTCCCCCTGTGTTTGTGCGCAAAGGAGAACGCAAGCATCGGTCTGGTGTCATATGTAATTGCACTATGCATGTGAGGTATCACCACGAACGTCAGATCGAGGGCAGGAATTCCTGCAGTAGATCTTGGGCACTAATTCTTGCAGTAGATCTCTTCTGTTAATCTAAAGTGATAACCTGTAAAGGCTTTTAAAAATGTATGTAGTTTGTTGTCGCTGCAGGGACATGTGCAATTTTAAAGCATGTCATGTTTGGTATCTGGAATGTACTCGGCATAAGATCACCGTTTAGATTTTACCAAACATTTGGGCAATATATAGTGTATTTGTGCATTAAATTAAAAAAAGTGTTTTTTACCCTCAAAAAATTGCATTTTTCGAAAATCTCTGTGCAAATAAAAAAATTGCAACACCCACCATTTTGTTCTGTAGGGCCTCTGCTTTTAAAAATATATATAATGTTTGGGGGTTTAAAGTAATTTTCTAGTATTAAAAAAATATTTTTTTCATGTAAATAAAAAAAGGGTCAGAAAAGACTTGGTCTTCACGTATATACAAACTGTTGTAATTCCTACACCTTTCACCCGATTTGGATGTAAATACCCTCAAATTAAAGCTGAAAGTTTCATTTCAAATCCATTGTGGTGGTGGATAGAGCCAAAAAGATTAGAATTGTGTTGATGTCCCAATATTTATGGACCTGACTGTATATATGTTAATTTACAAACATTTATATGTCTCCTGTACATTCTGGAAACCGTGCCGTAAGATCTGGCAGTCACCATAGATGGTCAAAGCTCTTGCAGATCAAAAAGGCACAAAGCTGTTACGGAAGATTGGGCGGCCCAATCTACTAAAGCTTTATCCAGCTCG
Source organism: Pelophylax lessonae (assembly GCF_965119305.1). Taxonomy (NCBI): domain Eukaryota; kingdom Metazoa; phylum Chordata; class Amphibia; order Anura; family Ranidae; genus Pelophylax; species Pelophylax lessonae. The sequence goes on along the minus strand of NC_138780.1, from coordinate 157,750,998 downwards.
TCATTTTTGTATGACAGAAATGGTTGTTCAAGTTCCCTTACATTATGATTTTTTTTTTTTTCTAGACTTGTTTGGTTTATATGATAAATGAACAACATTTCTCAAATGATTGATGTCGATCAGATACACAATGCTGTAAAGCTGTTTGTATTCCCATTCCGAGCCTTTCATGGGATTGTAATTTCCAGTACTACTGGAATTGCTGGGCGAGGTAATCACGCATGAAAAATTGTTATTGTTTTACTTGTACATGTCTGGACTCAACCCCCCTCTTGTCCTCTTTTAATTCATGCCTACGGCCTCATTGAATGCCCAAACAGAGAAGATCAAAAGACAATTTTCACACTTTCATCATCCCAATCTAGCAGAGATCACCATACATTATTCATGACAAAATGGAGGGCAGCAAAATAAAAAAAAAAAAAAAAGGGGGGAACACTCCCACAATGCTTAGCACATATCGGCGATGGCTTCTATTACAGTTTTATTTAAAGGCATTTAATGTGTGTCGGCCGCAATACACAAATAAAATGTTAACCTGTCAGAAATGCCTTTATTTTTCTATGGCCTTGAGAAAATTTGCTTCGGGCTATGTCCTCATCATTGGAGGGCAGCAGATGTGAAGGGCCCACTGGGAGTTGGTGTTTGGAATTTCATCAGCTTTCATGGGTGACCTCGTCTTTTCACGTTGGCTGATAGCCATGATAAATCATCTTTACAACAAACTCTAATTATCGTTTGTGTGGCCTGGGTGCCTCTTAAAAACACAATCCTTACACTTTCCTTTATTGGTTTGTAGGATCCTGAGCAAAAAGACTTCTGAGTGGATTGTCCTCACTGGTGTCCCTAGAGGTTCCTCCACGTAAAACTACGCTGAATTTGGTGTGAATTCAGGAGTTAAAGCACTCTATTATGTTATAACCGAGCAAAGGCTGACCTGAAATTTAATTCTGCGCAAGATGAAATTTGATTAGACCTGAATTAAGCCACCGCCACTTGATGTAGTTGTATCAATTAATACAATAATACCTTAATGATTAGTGTTTGGCAGAATTTTATGGATTAAAGCCCAGATTTCCCCAGGGTATATTAACTCAGACAATGCTGTTTTTGGTCATTTAAAATGTAAAAATCATTAGGAAATTCTAAACAAAATGTGTTTACAAGTCAGCAGGGGGAATTGAAGCCAACAAGTAAAGATTAGGGTCACTGATGACTCAAATAAATAATGTATATTTATGCACAAAACACACACACACACACACACTTATGCTAAAAGAGAGCCAAAAAAATGTATATGTACACACACACACGATAGATTATATATATATATATATATATATATACACATATACATAAATTATATACACACTCACACAGAATACATCACAAAATCTGCATTTCAGGTGAGTGACTCAAAGCATTTGAGTTAGAGGATTAGAATGACGGGGTATTCAGCAGTGTACATAATTCATGCAAATTAACTGGTTATGTGGTACAAAGAAGCCCCTAGCAGTTCACCACTGCTTGCATAGCGGCAGCAGAAAATGTAACTGTACATAGCCAGAGTATGTTTGAGCACTTCATGACACTTACAGCATCATAGACATACAGTATGATGATAATGGCACAATTCGGTTGTTTGTTGATGCATCAGTTCATAATCTCACAACACTCACAGGCTAACAGCTCTGGAGAAAAAATATTAAAGTTAGACAACAGGTCTCAATCACAAAATCGTTCTCCTCCTCCCCCATTGCACGTATATAAACTTGTACTGAATGATTTATAACATTTTACAGCCCTGAAGGCTGTCTGATTGTGTCTACATTGTCTATAGGCAGCCTTACTTTGGCTACAGATAGGCATAAGTGTCCCTGATAATAGATGGGGAGACACCGGCCACCCTCCTTTAGCACCAGGACCCAACATGTTCTCATATGACTCACCCTACAGGCAGAAACCACATAATTGGGTAAATCACATGGTGAATTTTACAAAATGTTCTTTTGTCAGAAGTGCTCATAACCACCCTCTAGGGCAGCCTGTCTCAACCAAGGTTCCCCTTGAGGCTGCTAGGGGGTTCTTTGAGTGGAGAACAATTACAATTCAACCTACCTACACTGGCCTCCCAATGCTTCCCAATAAGCCCCGGTTCACACTTATGCGATGCGGGAAGGCTGCGAATTTGCAGCCTGTTCCCGCATCGCAAACGCACCCCTGGCAGTTCACACTGCCATATGCGATACGCGGGGGGTATCAATGTAATCTTAATGACACCCCCAGTTTGATCGCATATCGCAGTGCGATCTTACAGTTCACACAGGATCGGATCGCACAAGTGTGAACCACTGTGCGATCCGATCCTGATGCGGCTGCAAAAAAGGGTCCTGTGAGTCTTTGCTGCAGTGCGAATTTAGCCAAATTTACAAAGTGTATGGCTAAACTCGCACCGCACAGCCGATCGCATGTAATGAAGGAGCAGTGCACTCCGATATCACATGCGATCGCCGCAGCCGCATCAGTGTGAACCGGCACTAATACTAGGGAAGACCTCTAATTTTCCTGTTTGCTTTTCTTTTCTGTTAATTTGAATATCAAAATTTCAAGATTGTTGCTAAAAATGTTGTTGTACACAGAAGGATGGCGTAAACATTGATTTGCCAGTATGTCATGTATGCAAGGTAAGCCATTTTATTCTTGAATAAGAAAAAAAAAAAAAATCTACAGTTCAGGGATTCTGCTAATGTATCTCCACCCCTCTGCTCACTCCACCAGTCTCCTCACGCATCACTAACTTACGAACAGATTTATCTGTCTGGATGTCACATAACTTCCTCAAACTCAACTTGTCCAAAACCAAGCTCATAATATTTCCTCTCCCAAGTGTCTCTTCCCCTGACTTCTCTGTCAAGAGCAATGGCACAACCATCCACCCATTCCCTCATCTCCTTTCAGCCCCATATCCAATCACTTTCCAAGGCTTGCCGCCTCAACCTCCGCAACATCTCTAAAATAGGACCCTTTCTATCCAATGAAACCACAAAACTCCTGATTCACTCCCTGGTTATCTCTCGCTTTGGCTACTGCAACTCCCTCCTCATTGGTTTACCTTTAACCACTTTACCCCCAGCCCTATTTCGGACACTTTTTGTTCACAAGATAAAACCAGTATTTTTTCCTAGAAAACTACTTAGAACCCCCAAACATTATATATATTTTTTTTAGCAAAGACTCTGGAGAATAAAATGTCGGTCATTGCAAAATTTTTTGTCACGCGGTATTTGCGCAGCGGTCTTTAAAACGCCATTTTTTTGGAAAAAATTTGAAAAATCACATTTCACTAATTTTAAAAAAATACTAAACAGTAAAGTTAGCCCATTTTTTTGTATATTGTGAAAGAACATGTCACGCCGAGTAAATAGATACCAAACATGTTACAGTTTAAAATTGCGCCCCCCCGTGGGATGGCGACAAACTACGGTCAATAGAGATCTCAATCTGCGACGCTTTAAATTTAACGGTTACCAGTTTTGAGTTAGAGTGTAGCTTTTTTTTTTAAATTATTGCCCACGCTCTGGCGATCGCGGCGATACCTCACATGTGTGGTTTGAATAGCGATTTCATTTGCGGCTCGACTTGCGTATACGTTTTTTTTTGTGCGCGAGCTAACGGTGACGGGGGCGGCTAAATTTTTTTTTTTTTTCCTATTTATTTTTTCTTTTTTTTTAACTTTATTACAGGTTTTTTAAAAAAAAAAAATCTCATCACTTTTATTGCTGTCACAAGCAATGTAAACATCCCTTGTGACACCAATATATAGTGACTAAAAGACCCTAGACCCCTCCACTACACTTCCCTGTATGCAAAACGCCGAAAACGGCATTTTTGCATACAGCCGTTTTTTAAATCTGCCGCCTTTTGCAGCACAGTAACCCGGATGTGACGTCATGGACGCCGCCTCCGGGTTACGTCATCGGAGACCCGATCGATGCCGTTTCCGGCATTCATCGGGACTCCATCCAGCCGGCGGACGCGCCGGCTGGGTGCTCGGGGCTCCCGGAGGGACGGGAGCCCCGAGCAAAGCCGCGGAAGGCGGCGGGAGGGGGGGGGACGTCCCCTCCCGCCCTCCCGGGTAACGATCGAGCGGCTCCCGAGCCGCATCGATCGTTACCGACGGAAAGCCGACCGTCGGCTTCAAACAACGGTACCGGGATGATGCCTCTAGCTAGAGGCATCATCCCGGTATAACCACTCAAAGTCAGCCGACGTAGATCTACGTGGCTGGTCGTTAAGTGGTTAAATAGGCTATCTCCCCATCAGTCCATCATGAATACTGCTGCCAGACTCATCCACCTTACAAACCCCTCAGCATCTGCTACCCTCTCAGACAATCCCTTCATTGGCTCCCACTCACCCAACACATTAAATTCAAAATACTAACAATAACTTACACAGCCATCCACAACTCTGCCCTCAGCTACATCACCAACCTAGTCTCAAAATGCCAATCAGTTTGCCCTCTCTGTACCGCCCAAGGCCTAGCTCCCTCGTCACCTCCTTCCATACTCGCCTCCAAGACTTCTCACAAGCCTCTCCCCTCCTTTGGAATTCCCTACCCCAATCTGTCTGACTATCTCCAACTCTATCCACTTATAGGCCTTCCCTAAAAACTTTTTTCTTCAGAGCAGTCCTGCCCTCACCTAACAAATGTTGCAAGTTTATTTTCTTCATCATCTCATCCCCCACAGTTATTACCTTTTGCATCACTTGACCCTCTCTATTAGATTGTAAGCTCTAACGAGCAGGGCCCTCTGATTCCTCCTGTATTGAATTGTATTGTAACTCTACTGTCTGCCCTAAGGTTGTAAACTGTTGGCGCAATATAAATCCTGTAATATTATAATAATAATAATAATGTACTGCAAACTTTAGGTATAATTATAGTTAGCAGATGTTTCTCAAGGCCTATACAATATTTTAAAGGTTCCTCTGGGATAAAAAGGTAATGAAAGGCTGCTAAAGGGTATCCTTTGCTGCTTTGGGGTTTGTTACCCCAACACTTCATATTCCTGATAAGTGCCAGCTGTGCCATGTATGTATGCATGAGGAAGTATCCTGTTCTCTTTGTATTGCTTGCTTAATGTGAAATCCTTGGTGTTCCCGCTAGTCCCCTTGCTTTCCTATTATATACTGACTTGTATAGCCCAGGCTTATAATAGAAAGATCATTATGTCCTAGATGTCAAGGGGCCCCTGGCTCCTTTTTCTACTTACATTGGTCTTGCCTATAGATACAGGCTTACTGGAAGCAAATAACCTTATTGGATGATGTCATGGGTTCCCCAGTACAACCTGACCCTCAGCTATGCCTGCTGGGTCCTCCTGAGTCTTTAGAATTAAACATTAATCTGTGCAACTTTTTGCTTGAGGTATTTACTGCCAAGAAGCTAATAGCTAATGTGTGGATCTTAGCTGGGAAACCTACTTACAACAATGGGCAGCAGAAATGAAGTGCTTCTGTATATCAAACTCATATGACCACAGAGGTTGCTCAAAACATTTTTCAGAAAATTTGGGATAGATGGCAGGCAAAATTGTCTATGTAATAGAAATATAAAGTACAGCGCCAACAAATATTAAACACAAATGTTGAATATTCCAGTTTGATGGAAAGTCCCACAAATGCAGATAATAAACTCAAAAGCTGAAAACCAAGAAGTCCAACACCAGAGGATGGGGTCAAATGAAGATGGAAAGAATCACCACGTGCACCAGATAGAGGTAGTGTCTGCTTACTGGAACAATATGACCACCGATTAGGGTAGGTCAAATGGAGCGTGTAATCAAAGGTTTCCAAATGAATCCCCCTGAGATAGGCAGATCTCAAGTATTCAATCGGTAATCGGTCCAGAGAGCGATTCAAAAATCCCAATCAAAGGTCAACCTTATTGTACCGTATACCTGAGCTTGGAACTGACAGTTTGGTCCTCATGTAAGGAGGGGGATTCACATTCGTTCTCGGTTACAGCTGTGCTGCCGAAGGAATTGTCCTGAAGGCGCTAGTCTTTGGTCCCATACAGGGGTCAGGCTCCTCCAAAGTCAGGGTGCCAGGCAGGCCACACAGGGGGAAAGTTAGCAGCCCATGTCTCAGCTTGTCTGAGGGCTTCCACTCACTACATAGATTGTGAGACTCTGTCTCTCTCCCATTCACTTCCTTGACACCTTGAAAGTGAGTGGAAGCTCTGCGACAAGCTGAGACATGGGCTGCTAACTTTCCCCCTGTGTGGCCTGCCTGGCACCCTTATTTTTCACTTATTTATACAACAAGTCTGTGATTGGGTCTCTCATTTGTCTTCAGCAGTTTGATAACTTGCCAATTGTCTATGTCAGGAGTTCCCAAACTGTGGGTCGGGACCCACTGGTGGGTCGCGAGCTGCATATGAGTGGGTCGCGAAGAGCCAGAAATCACTGAGAGCGGGCCCGCTTAAATTGTGCTGTGCGAGCCTGCGCAAATTAAAGAGAGCCAGAACAGTCAAATCGCGATGGATTCAGGACCCCGCCCATGCAGTTTATAGAGGCGGAGGATACTTGCATCAGTGAGTATGTATGTGGGCTGTTATGTAGGATATGTTCATGGGGTGCAGAGCCAGCTCCTCAGTCCTGCTGGCGGCAGCGGTGTTGGCTAGACTGGCGGCGGGATTCTCTCAGCTATAGCGGACAGAGACAGCAGCCTTGGTGCCATAGGAGGACCAGGTGGCCCGGCGGTGTCAGGAGTTTATGGCAGCTTCTGTAACCCCAGTACAGGATCTGAAGGAGAAGAGCCAGGACACCAAGACCAGCATAGAGCTCCTCATCATGGAGACTCTGGGTGAGGTGTGCTGGGCCCTGGAGAGGGCAAACAGGGGCTTCACCTTCACTGTGGACTGCTGGGAGAGGAAGGAGGGTGAGTGCCATATAGCCTTATATTTATTTAAATGTTAAGTGTATTCAAAAATAATTTGATTGATATTTTTAATTTAACATCCCCCTCCCTTTAAAATATGCATTATTATTAATAATATTTGCATTTATATAGCGCCAACAAATTCCGTAGCGCTTTACAATATTCAATTACAGTGGGTCCCGAAAAATAACTGTATTCAGAAGTGGGTCTCGGCCCAAAAAAGTTTGGGAAGCCCTGGTCTATGTGATGCATTTCTGCTACATAGGCTATATTGCAGAGACCCTATCTTATCTACTCCTTTGACTATGTATAACATAGGAGCAGGTCTTTGTCAACACTGATGTGGTTACTTTATGCCCATTCTAGTATGATTAAAACCCTTTTCAATTAACAAAAAATCATATACAAAATAAATTAAAATTTCTGGAAAACTGCAACGTCTCAGAGTCCTAAGAAAGCAGTTCTGGGGTGATTTGAAAGACACCTGTGCGGGTTCATGCACAGAGGTCTATTGAAATCTCCCGAAGTTGCCAAAAGAAGTGCAGGAACTACTTTTGGAAATCGTAGCGGTGCTGCAAAGTCGCCGTCGCACCAATCTGGACGGTGCTGTTGCTGGCAATAGCCTGCAATTTGACAAATGTCACATCGCTCCGATGTGAATGGGCTCATTGTCAAAGCTTAATTGAACAAGCTGAAGTTAGAAGCGGATTGGCTACAATGCACAGCTGCACCAGATTCTGAGTGCTCCAGTTTTAGTAAATCTACCCTTCAGTGACAGAGTGTCTGGATCTTTGCACATTTAAAGAAGCAATAAGACCATTTGTGCATCCCACATTCATTTTTCGTGTGCACACATACGCCACAACTGGGTAATAAAACATTTTTTCAGTGGTTAAATTGTTACCGTGTGATAAGTCTTCAGCTGCCAATTCTTCTTTGCAGCCAATCTTGGTGCTCTGTGGTCTTCGAGAACGAGTGACTTGTGTAGACTCAATTAATTTTAGTACAGGGCACTTGGCAAGACCCATCCCTACTATTCTGCATTGTGTAGTCAGCAAGTTTATAAAAACACATCAGGAAGGCTTCACCACTGGAGTCTTTTCAGGTCCTCTGTTTAAAAAGAAACCCTTTAAAAGAGCATCTGCTGGGACACTGATTCTTTGAAGTAATGACTGTCTGGTTATCTGTGATGGAGACTCCTGAGGCTTAGAGATAACATATTTATTGAGAGAATAACATTAATGCGTGAGGATCACTTTCAGCCAGTGCAAGAAATAAAATGGCTTTATCTGGTGTAATAGCTGTTGTGGAAGTTAATGTTTCACTTTATTTCAGACACTTGCCACAGATAAGACGCCTTGTGTTGCCCCAATGTCTCAGCGGGAGAAGTTTTCTTTTCTCACTGGGGAATTAACAAGGATGTTAATTCTCTCCTGGGCCTGATTCTAATGTCAATTCTTGTTTAAGTAGACAAGATAAACAGATCACATCGGTTTTATTAATTGTGTTTGTAGAAGAAATTAATCTGCACTTTGAGCTGTACAAGGCAAGCTGAACATTGATGATAACACGGACTGGAGGTGTTGGACAGGGAAATGAGCAGTGTACATGGTGTACACCCAGCAGCGATAAGGTGATAGAAAGGTTCTCATGTTCAGACAGAGAGGAACATAGCAGAGCCGTAAATGGGGCAAGGCCTAACAACTTTAGGAAGTAAAATGTAAAGATGGCTGCATGTCTGAGAGGCTGGTTGGGTCCTTTAGGTCTGGTAATGTTGTCAGAGAAGCATAGAATAGCAGCTCCTCAGATCAATTTATAACAAGCACAGAAAGGGTGCACATGAGCAGAGCAATATACTAAACAAAAAAAAAAAAAAAAAAAATTACCCAGCACACACAATATTTAAGCAAAAACTGGGTTTTTGCTGTACACATTTGCAGCCACTCTGCTGCATAAAGACAGCTTTGCAAAGTGTGGCGCCTAACTTGATTTGGTGCAAAAATGTCTTTAGCTGTCTTGAACAAGTCTGAGTGTAATGATCAGTGTATTTCCCTACCCATGTGCAGAGGTCACACATGCAATCATAGTGCTCTATGTGAGGTTTGCTTGAACCACCAAAAATTTATTTTTGAAAAAGGATGCAATATACCAATCCTGAGTTTTACAGATGATTGCTCCCAAAAGATTACTTCCCAAGATACATGTAATAAAAGAAAGTAATCTTTTTATTATACATTTTATATTATTTTATCATTATTGTCATTTTATACATTTTTTATATTGCTTTATATAAATGTTTGTATAGCTGGTGGCCCCTTCTGTCTGGGGGCCCAGGGCAAATTCCCGTTTTGCCCACTTTTAAATCTGGCCTTGCCTCCAAGGTATGACTGTTCTCAATATAGTTATTGACACACACACAGTATGTATATATATATATATATGTATATATATTTTTATATATATATATTATATATATATATATATAGTAGTAGTAGTGCAAAACCCCATTTTCTTGGGGTGTGTAAAAACGTGTTTTTTTTTTACAGTGTGGGGTTCAGCTTTTATGTACATTAAAGCAGCTTATTTATTTGGACTGCCAACACACTATTACACAGCCAAAATTAGATAGGGGTCTTTTTTTTTTTTTTTTTTTTAATGTAACACCCTGCAACATATAGCATGGTGTATTAGTGCTTTGGGGTGCACCACTAGGGCTGGGATGGGGGAGGGTGGTGGTTGCCCCAGGCACATTAATATCATGTGAGGTGGTGAAGGTGGTGGTGGTGGTGGGGGGGGGAGTGGCATGGAGAGTTCCTTCCTCTACAAGCTGACAGGAGTAGTGATAGCAGCATTACTACTCCTATCTGTTTAGCACGGGAGGTGACAAGCCAAATCTGGAGAGCAGAAGAGAGTCGGGAGGAGGAATGGGCGGTGCTCCCTCTCCCCTCCAGCTCCTCCTCCTCCTCCTATCACTGCAGTGCTCCTGCATCGGGACTGTCAAATTGGGATTTGTTTATAGCCCCCCCATCTTCTTCCAGCAAAGAATGTGGGTAGGGGGCAGGTAAGCAAACTATACAAAGTCCAAAACTGACTTGGGGGGGGGGGGGGGGTTGCGCTCAAAGAAGATATGTTTAAGGAGAGGATTCGAACTGGGAGAGGTGATGGAGATGATGAAAAAATGTGTGCTGGAGGAGGGGTTTGGGGGGGGGAGGGGTCTGAGGGTTGGGGAATTTGTACTGAGTAGGGGAAATTATTTTGGGGAGAATTTTGATTTGCAAAGGGAAAATGCAGTATGCTTAGGTGGTTAGCATGCAGATTAGTGTTTTTTTTTTTTTTTTTTGGGGGGGGGGGAGAAGTTTTTGCTGAAACATAACGCTCATACATCTTTGGAGGAGGTGGGGGGGGGGGGGGGGGGTCACAGGGCTCAAGCACTGTGTACCGCACCTTTTTGTGTGTAATGCAGTAACATTTTTCCATAGGCTTCAATGGGCCCTTAGGGAACACATTTTGCAGAGTTACCTTGACATGGTGGGGTGGCTTTAGATGTTTGCCAATGTATGCAACAAGTTCCTTTGTTTTTAAACACTCAACTCCAGGAATTTTACAATACACCCTTGCAGTGTGGGGCATTATGTAGTGTGATTTTTATGTTTAGAGTTTAAAGTACAGGCTGTAGCACTTACCTTACACCCCTGCTTTAGTACCCTCCTCCTCTGCCTGAAGCTTTGGTCTCCGGGAGGAGCTGTGGTGTCATGTACAATACAGGGACATCAAACCCTTATTGTACACTAATGAGACTAGTCAGTTGCAGCTTACAGAGCAGGCTGCAGGGGACCAGTTGCAGTTCTGAAGGGATCCTGCAGGAGCAAGGAATAAGGTAAGTATTTACACCTTATTCATGTGCCCCCTAGAACCAGGGCTTTTTTTCAGCTGGAACTTGGTGAAACTCAGTTCCCCCCACCTCTAGCTCAGGTCCTCTTCTCCCTGCTCACCACTATCACTTGTGAACACAGAAGTGTTTACAAATGACAGCTTGTCTTCCAAATGACTCACACAGATCTGATCTCCTAAGTTGCTCCCACTGAATGCAGGATGGGGACAAGGGAGATGCAGGTGCCTGGGGTGTAGTGCGGATGTTGACATCCCAATTGGATAATCTCCCTGCAAGTAAAAGGGACGGAGCCACCTACAGTGTGCAGGGAGGTACTAGGAAAAAAAGGGGAGTGAAAATTGCATGTGGATGGGGGATGCAAAGGTAAGTAGCTGTGGAAGAAAGCTGAAGTCTGCATTCTATGTGTAGTGCACCCCTGATTTCTGCACTATATGCGTGCACCCCCAAACTGCATGCGGCGCAACTCTGAAATCTGCATTGTGTGCAACCCCCACTGAACTCTGCACTTTAATAACCCTTTATGACCCTCCCATTGTTAGTGAAATTTGACCACACCAACTATTTGATGCGATTTGGAGGGTGTGTGTGTGTGTGTGTGTGTGTGTGTGTGTGTGGGTGAGTGATGAAAGTGGGGTTTTGATTGAGTTCCTTCACCTATTTTATGAGAAAAAAAGCCCTGCCTAGACCTATTATTTAACCTTGCAGTACAGGAGTTGGGCCTTAACCTAAATACTGAAAAAAGTTTAATAACCGGTAGGTATTTTTTAGCTAATTGGCTGGAAAGAGTGCTGGGAAATTTTTGCATTGCAAGTGCTACTTAAAAGTGAATACTCATACAATGGCACACCAATTATATCCCATCCTCCCTCTCCACAGATGTATACTTGCCTAAATCTGACTGCTGTGACATCCATTGCTTACTTACATCCCATGCCCAAAGTTCTACCTTTGTCTCTTTGCCTATACTTCTGCACATATGAGCCTATATTTTTACACACAGAAATCTATACTTTGGATGCTTTCTTGTCCATGAGTAAAGATTGTTCTGCTGTGTTTAACCACTTGCCGACCGCTCACATTGAGCGTACTGCAGCAAAGTGGTTCGTTATTGTCCAGCGACGTAGCTCATGTACCTTTTTTGGGCGTCATGCGTCCCGCGATTTTTTTTGCTCGATGGTACCGCGATTCGGCAGGCGGAAATCGTGGCAACATCGCACAGCGTTTAGGGGGCTATTGCAAATCACGGGCAACGCACAGGTGTCCCGCGATTTGCAATGATTTCCGGATCGCGGGCAAAATCGCGGTGATTCTGCCCGCGATCTCTACGCTGACATGTGAACGGAGCCTCAGCTCTGATTTGTCTAGCAAAGTCTAAACAATACATTATAACTTCAGCCAAAACATTTTTTGGTTTGGATGTAGGTGGTGTACCCAGCTGAGGAGCCTTCCCAGCAGTCTGTGTTCCCAACCAGAGAAATTCTGGAGCAGGGTGCCCATTACCCTAGGTTCACATCTATGCAGTTGAGGTTGATACGATTTTTCTGGCGTGTTTTTTGCATTTTACAACATGCAATTTCTCTCTTTGACAAACTCTGAATAGCTGGTTGTTAAGGAGCAGACGGCCAATGCGCCCTTAACAACCCATAAGTCATCTGCTGTCAGCGGATTTCCATGCTGACAGCCGAATGTAAAAAAAAAAAAAAAAAAAAAAAAAACTGAGAGGGCAATCCCCCTCAAAATTCATACTAGACCCTTATTGGAGCCTGCAGCCCGGCAGGTCAGGAAAGGACCTTCCTGAACTATACTAGGCCACATGCCCTCAACATGGGGGGCGGTGTTGGGGCAGGGGGGGCCCCTCGTCCCCTCCGTTTCCTGACCTGCTGGGCTACATGCTCGGCTAAGGGTCTGGTATGGATTTTGGGGGGGGGGGGGGGGCGCCATGTCGTTTTTAAAACAATTTGGCATGGGGTTCCGCTCAAAATTTATACCAGACCTGAAGGAGGCGCGCTCCTGCCCCCGCTCGTCAGCGGGGAAGCTAGTGCGTGTGGCAGGCGGCTCCGATGGCCGCCGGCCACTCGGGATCTCCTGCTGCTGACAGAGAAGGAAGGACGGCTAATTTAAACACAGCCGTCTGTCCTTCTCCCTAAAGTGATCACAGATATGATCCTGCTATATAGGATACATGTCTCTGTGATGACTTCACAAGACTTCACAAGCCACGCCCCCCCACAGTTAGAATCACGCCCATAGGGACACATTTAACCCCTTGATCGCCAATACTGTTAACCCCTTCCCTGCCAGTGTCATTTTTACAGTAACAGTGCATATTTTTAGCACTGATTACTGTAGTAATGTCACTGCTACCCCCAAAAGTGTCAAAAATGTCAGTTAGGAGTCCGATCTGTCCGCCGCAATGTTGCAGTCCCGCTAAAAATCGCAGATCGCCGCCATTACTAGTTAAAAAAAAAAAGACATAAATCTTTCCCGTAATTAGTAGACGCAATAACTTTTATGCAAACCAATCAAAATACGCTTATTGCGATTTTTTTAACCTAAAATGTTAAAAAAAAATTGATTTTACATTTTTTTTTTGAGAATGTTAAGCAGAAAGTGAAAAATATTTTTTTTTCTTTTCAGAATTGTTGCTCTTTTTTTTATTACAGCGCAAAAAAAAAAAAAAAAAAAAAAAAAAAAAAAAATCGCACAGGAGATCAAATACCCCCAAAAGAAAGCTCTTATTTGTGGGAAAAAAAGGATATCGATTTTATTTGGGTACAGCTTTCCATGACCGCGCAATTGTTCGTTAAATTAACACAGTGCCAAATCGCAAAATATGGCCTGGTCATTAAGGGGGAAAAAAATCTTCCAGTCCAGAAGTGGTTAAGAACACCTTTGGAATCCCCAAAATCCTAGGAACTCTATTCATACAGTAAACCAGTCACTTGATTTAAGGCCGATCTTGGCCTGCCTTCCACCTCTGCCAAGATATTGAATAATAAGATCAACAGCACTGCTGTTGAAAAAGAAAGCGTGGCAACATAGGAGTAGGAGGTGGCCGTGAGCTTTGCCACAAAAGTTGTAGTTGATATTTAGAAAGTAGCATGTCATGGGTTTTAGGGATCCTTTAGTACTCTGAAGATAAACCTGGAGGTGCCTACTGTATGGGCATGGGAAAAAAATCTACAAGGAAGGTAAGTGTAAACGGTTACTTTAAAGGATGGCCATTAATGAGTATTATTGTAGATGAGCAGTGTAGTCTGACATTTTGTTACTTTAGGCAGAAACATCTGTCATAGCCTAATGTGTATGTGCCCTGCAGTCAGATGATTGTATCATTACGGCCACTTGACCAGGATTATCTTTTACCAGATATTACAGTTTACCTGTGAGCTGGGTGTGAAGAGACTTGCCCATAACTACAAAGTTCAGGCTCCTTTAGTAGGCCCTGTGGTATAGATCTGCAATCAAGGTTTATGGATTATCCCGGGGTCTAAGAGGGTGTGTTCTGATCTGGAAGGGGACAGGACTATATTATCCAAATTGGGAAAGAAAAGCAATGGCAATTTAGAAACTTTTCTCTATATAGATTTCCACAAACTTTGCTAGGAGAAAGCTCTTTCACGCGGTCCGCCTCCGTAGGCGGATCCGTGCTGCTCAGCGGGGATCGATCCGCCGATCCCCGCTGAGCAGGCGGATGACAGCTCCGTCTCCACTTGCAGTGCGGAGAGGGAGGTGTCACAGCTCCCGCTGCTCTCTATGGGGGATCAGATGAGAGCGGGAAAAATAGGGTTTCCATCCGTCCAGATTTCATGGACAGGATCGTATACGGATGGCAGCGGGTGACATCCGCTGCCCCATAGAGCTGCATGGAGGATCCAATCAGATCCGCCTAAATAACTGACAGGCGGATCTGATCGGATCGCCCGTGTGAAAGAGCCCTTTCTGTGTGAATCATTATACAGGGTGTGTAAACTAATCTCTCTAGCATTTCAGGTCAGAAATTGGGTTACGAGTCTTAAGACCCCGTTCACATTAGGTCGCTCCGACTTCGGGGGCGACCTGTGAAGTCGTGTGCACCGCGACTTCGGCGCGACTTGCACGGACTTCATATAATTGAAGTCAACGCAAGTCGCCCCCAGGTCGCCCCGAAGTAGTACAGGACCCTTTTTCTAAGTCGGAGCGACTCAATGTACTACTCAATGGACCCGACGGTGCGCGACTTGCCAGGCTGACCAAGTCGTAATAGTGTGATCCGGCTCTTAGACTACAGTCCCCCCCCCCCCCCCCAAAAAAAATAAATAAATAAATAAATCACAAAATAAAAACAAGTTGCTTTGTTCACAATTATTCTGGACAATACCAAGTACTATGTGAAAATAACAAAAATGAATTCATCAGAATGGCGGACATCCAATTTTGACGACCCAAAGTTTTCATAATATTTCTTTTACTGCATGCAATTCCTCCCCTTTCAAAGTTCTTACTGGTTTATAATACACATTGGCATACTGTTTACCATCCACAGAGCTAAAGCATTAGCATTTTCTGTGAAAGGGGAAAATGTACCCAGGTTATCAGCCAGTGCTAGTTTAATAATGTACATAAATCTAACCCATGTGGGAACTTGGACACCATCTTTGCATAATTCTGATGAAAGCAAATCATCAACCACACAAACTTCAATAGTGAGGAATCCCTTGGGGAGTTCAGATTCTCCCACCCTACAAACCTTATGTGCTTTGCTATGCCAGTCCATGACACTGGTTGTATAACTATAATGAAATATAATGAAAGTCATAAACTTGTCACAATGCTCATCGTATAACAACCTTCTGGAGAGTTTCACAACAGCCTTCCTATTGTCATTTTTAAACCCTCTTATATTTTGCTCAACAGATGTGAAGTTTTGTATAGCAGGACATCATTATATCTCTAAAATATGTTTCAACAAAAGAAACACTTTGCATAGTTCAATATTCATTTGACACAGGAAAGAGATTAATGTTGTAGCCTCAGCCTGTCAAATCCAGGTGAAGATTCAGCTTTGAAAAAGATGGAGTCAAAACCGGGCTTAATTAGTGAGAAATGATGGCTCCCGCCAAAAGTAGTTGTAATGTTGAAGGGACTTTGTCATGAAAGTAGTATGAGGCCCCTTTCACACTAGTGGACCGTTCAGATCCAGCTGTCAGTTTTTCAGGCGGAACCCGAACAGATGCCCCATGCATCTCTATGGGGCATCGAATGTGAGCGATGTCTCCGCTGACATCCAAACAGATCCGGTCCGTCAAATCTGGATGGATGGAAACCCTATTTTCCATCCGTCCAGTGGATCGGATCAGATGGGATCGGATGAGAACGAACAGGCGGTTTGTTCCCATCTGATTCTCCCATAGAAAACAGCGGGGACCTGACAGCTCTGTCTCCATACACAACGCGGAGACAGAGCTGCCATCCGCCTGCTCAGCGGGAGGGAATCGGCGGAATGATCCCCCGCTGAGGAAAAACAGAGTCTGCTGACGGACTCCCAAGTGTGAAAGGGGCCTGAGGGCTGTCATTGTTAGCATTCCAAAAAAAAAAAAAAAATGCTTGCTTCCTGGCTGTGTCTAGCAATAAAACTTTTTGAGTTACAGGTCCTGGAACATGCATGCTGTAAATGATTGTCAATTCCATCCAAGCCAACACATCAGTATGAAAGCCAGGCAACAAGCATTTTCAAAATGAATGACTCAAAAACAGGTAAAGTGAGCCTATAACAAAAAAATAAATAAATAAATAAATAAAAAAATGCAACCCCCCGTATCAAAAGGATTGGTAGATATACGAAATTGTCAAAAGTATTGGGACGCCTGCCTTTACACACACACATGAACTTTAATGGTTTCCCAGTCTTAGTCCATAGGGTTCAATATTGAGTTGGCCCACCCTTTGCAGCTATAACAGCTTCAACTCTTCTGTGAATGCTGTCCACAAGGTTTAGTAGTGTGTCTATGGGAATGTTTGACCATTCTTCCAGAAGTGCGTTTGTGAGGTCAGGGACTGATGTGGACAAGAAGGCCGGGCTTGCAGTCTGTGCTCTAATTCATCCCGAAGGTGTTCTATCGGGTTGAGGTCAGGACAGTCACATTCCTCCACCCCAAACTCGCTCATCCATGTCTTTATGGACCTTGCTTTGTGTACTGGTGCGCAGTCATGTTGGAACAGGGGCCATCCCCAAACTGTTCCTTAAATGTTGGGAGCATGACATTTTCCAAAATGTCTTGGTTGGTATGCTGACACCTTAAACCTTGTGGACAGCCTTCCTAGGAGCGTTGAAGCTGTTATAGCTGCAAAGGGTGGGCCAACTCAATACTGAACCCTATGGACTAAAGCCTCGTACACACGCGTCGAAATTCGGCCGGGAATTTTCGTCCGACGACCGATCTGCCGATTTTCGGCTTGTTAGTATGATGCTTCCGACAACCGACTCAGACTTTTTTCGGCCGAAAAAATTCTGGTGTGCAGGCTATAAAATTGTTGTCCTCCGTCAAAACACGTCCGATTTTCGTGCAGTCAGTACAGATTTTGACAGGGAAAAATCTAATGAGCAAGGCTGGGCATGCTCAGAGAAGAAAGAACACAAAGAAAGCAATCCAACACATGACATCACTTCTGAAGTGGAATTTTGTGTCGTGCGGGAAAATTCGTGTGCAGTCCAGGCACATTCCAACCAACAAAACACAACTCTGGACAAAAGACGGACGACCGGTCGGTGGAAATTCGTTGCATGTGTACTAGGCTTTAGACTGGGATGCCATTAAAGTTCATGTGCAAGGAAAAGCAGGTGTCCCAATACTTTTGACAATCTAGTGTAGCATCACAACGCACTGCATATTGAGCATTGTGGGACGTTATCGCATGCATTGCCACAACGCACAATTGCGAATGGGCCCTGAACCGACCTTCTGCACACTTTACTGCTATACACTAGAGATGGGCTCAGGCTGGGTCATTCCCTTATGTGTGCTGCCACACAGGGAATGACCGGCCATGCATTGAGTTGCACTGGCAAGGTGCTTTGGAGGGCCAATTCAACAACACCACAAAACACAGCAGTCTGTTTCACAAGCTACAGTAATGGGCAGTAAAAACACGTGTTTTACCTCATGTTACTGAAACATGCAGATGTAAACCCAGCCTTGGGTTCCAGTCACACCTGTGGTAATGTTCATGCACTTTTCTGCTTTGCTGCACTTTACATTAGGACATTCCGTTCATTTTTCTATGGGTGCTCAATGAGCCTCAATGTGCAATCATACTTCCTTTAGGCAATGCAATACACATATATGGTTTGCAGAGGGGTAGGTATGTGTGTTATGTGTTGTCAATCAGAATGAACGCACATATGTCACATTAACATGCACACCTAGGTATAAATGGAGCCGTGCTCTGTTCGTAGCATATTTGGCATTTAGGAAAGGCGCAGGTTGTGCTCTGCACAAATTTTGTATAGTATACGGCAAACGGACAACATAAATCCTAATACAAATCATAAAATGTAAACAGCAGCATAGATAACAATGACTGTGTAAATAGGAGATATAGCAATTAGCATTAGACCTTCAGGTGAAACAATTTCAGAGGGGAACTCACATGACCACAGGGAATCACTTAGTGGCTGGTTGGCAAGACCGTCCTCCGCAGTTCATCATCCACACGGGTTATGCACAGGCCTTGGAGTTCAGCAATGGTGGGGTGAGGAAGGATGACAAGCTCCCCGCTTTGGCGATGGTGGGGTGACAGGCCCACAGTTTTTGGCGACTGTGGGGTGACAGGCCCCTAACTTCAGCGACTGTTTGGTGACAGGCCCCAAGCTTTGGCAATTGTGGGGCAACAGGCTCCCAGGTTCAGTGATGGTGGGGTGACATGTTCCCAGGTTCAGCAATTGTGGGGTGACAGGTTCCCAGGTTCAGCAATGGTGGGGTGACAGGCTCCAAGGTTCAGTGATGGTGGGGTGACAGGCTCCCAGGTTCAGCGATGGTGGGGCGGGAGCCTCCCAGGTTCAGAAATTGTGGGGTGACAGATTTCCAGGTTCGGCAGTTGTGGGGTGACAGGTTCCTAGGTTCAGCGATGGTGTGGTGAGAGACTCCCAGGTTCAGCAATTGTGGGGTGACAGGTTCCCAGGTTCAGCAATGGTGAGGCGATAGGCTCCCAGGTTCAGTAATTGTGGGGTGACAGGCTCCCAGGTTCAGCAATGGTGGGGTGACAGGCTCCCAGGTTTGGCAATTGTGGGGTGACAGGCTCCCAGGTTCGGAAATGGTTTGGTGACAGGCTCAGCGATGGTGAGGTGACAGGCTCAGCGATGGTGAGGGGACAGGCTCAGCGATGGTGAGGTCATAGGCTCCCAGGTTCGGCAATTGTAGGGTGACAGGCTCCCAGGTTCAGCAATGGTGAGGCAATAGGCCCCCAGGTCCAGTGATGGTGGTGATTATAGGCCCCAGTTTCCAGGCCCATCAATTGAGGGGCCATTACTTAGCGCCAGCAGTCTCCCCTCAGGCAGACAGTCCATAGACTCCATTCACACACTGTTCCTTTGTCAGAGCAGAAGACACACACACAGAGGTTGTTTTTATCAACTACTTCACTTTACATTGACATAGAGTTGCTTCTTAAAGCTCAGCTTTGCAGTGATAGTGGCACAGCAGATTCTCTCAATTTACTTCAGAGCCACCCATTGCTTTGCATCAAGGTGCTGCAGTTATATTAAAGGCCCAAATCCAGTATTAAATGTCCAGGGAAGCACAAACCAAGGCCAATGGCACTCTCTCAGGCCCAGGGGGTTGTTCACCATAAATGGGGGGGGGGGGGGGGGGAGTTCACATTTTGGTGTATGAAGCCATCCTCACAGGAGTAAAATTTGGAGACTGCATCCCCTGCTCACCACACAGCAGTTACCTCAGGTGTTCCCGCCATCCAGCTGCTCTCCTTTGATTGGCTGAGAGAAGCCTGTCCTTGGCTGAATTTCCCTCACAGGTACCAGTTCCAGATAACAGATCTCTGGGACAAGCCTGAAATGTGTGAGAAAAGTAGGAAATAGATGTGTCCACCATTTACTATTGTAGTATCAGGAACACAGGAGCGGAGCGAGGTCTGGTGTGCAACAGGCACAGGTGTGTGTGATATGGCAGCTCTGCTCACTCTTATCATTAGCAGGATGTAGAAATCCTTTTAGGTTTAGCAGAAGTTTAGCTCTTCAGACTAATGCTTGCCAAAGGGTGGATTTCATTTAAATCATCAATTTATAGAGAAAGTGTCATCACTGTCCCACAGCGGCTCCTCCGCCGACCCGCTGTTGACTCACTGACAGTTCCATTCACTTTAACCTCTTCTGGACTGGAAGATTTTCCCCCTTAACCGCTTGCCAACCGCTGCAAGTAGATATACTGCGGCGGTCAGCCCCTCACAGGCAGAGTGACGTAGGGGTACGTCACTAGCCTGTCCGCCGGTCACTCTGCGATCGTCGGGGGAGAGGGATAAAGGCAGGTTGCTAGTGTAAACAAGCTGCCTGTCATTCTCCTCTGTGTAGAAACACTGATCATACGGTTCTACTATGTAGGACCGTTGATCAGTGTTCCTACAGCTCAAGCCACAGCCAATCACAGTTAGAATCACGCCCCTAGGGACACACACAGCCCCTCCCTCTCAAATAAAGTTAACCCCTTCACTGCCAGTGTAATTCTACAGTAACCGTGCATATGTATAGCACTGATTACTGTAGAAATGTCACTGGTAACCCCAAAAGTGTCAAAAATGTCAGTCAAGGGTCCGATCTGTCCGCCCCAATGTCGCAGTACCGCAAAAAAAAAATCACAGATCGCCGCCATTACGCGTTAAAAAAAAACAACAAAAATGACAAAAATCTTTCCCTTTGTTAGTAAACGCGATAACTTTTGCGCAAACCAATCAAAATACGCTTTTTGCTAATTTTTTTTTACCAAACATATGTAGCATAAAACAAATTGGCCCGAAAATGTTAAAAAATTTTGATTTTTACTTTTTTTTGGGGGGGAATTTCATATAAAAAAAATGTGAAAAATATTGTTATTTTTGCAAAATTGACGCTCTTTTTTTGTTTATAGCGCGTGATCAAAAAATTGCACAGGTGATCAAATACCACCAAAAGAAAGCTCTGTTTGTGGGAAAAAAAGGACGTCAAATTCGTTTAGGTACAGCGTCGCACGACCGCGCAATTGTCCGTTAAAGTCACGCAGTGCCGAATCGCAAAATACCCCCTGGTCGTTTAGCAGCCAAATCCTCCGGGGCTTAAGTGGTTAATGACCAGGCCATATTTTGGGATTCTGCACTGTGTTGTTAATTTAACGGACAATTGTGCAGTCATGTGACGCTGTATCCAAATAAAACTGACGTCCTTTTTTTCCCAACAAATAGAGCTTTCCTTTGGTGGTATTTGATCACCTGTGTGATTTTTATTTTTTGCGCTATAAACAAAAAAAAAAATGACAATTCTAAAAAAAAAAGATATTTTTTTTTCACATTCTGCTATATAACATTCCCCCACAAAAAAAATAAAAATCTAAATTTTTTTAACATTGTATGCCAATTTGTTTTCTGCTACATATTTTTGGTAAAAAAAACCCCAATAAGCGTATTTTGATTGGTTTGCGCAAAAGTTATCGCGTCTACTAACTACGGGAAAGATTTATGTCATTTTTATTGTTTTTTTTTACTAGTAATGGCAGCGATCTGCGATTTTTAGCAGGACTGCAACATTGCGGCGGACAGATCGGACCCCTGACTGACATTTTTTACACTTTTGGGGGGACCAGTGACATTACTACAATAATCAGTGCTAAAAAATATGCACTGTTACTGTAATACTGTAACACTGGCAGGGAAGGGGTTAAATATGAACCTAGGGGAGTGATTCTAACTGTGGGGGGCGTGGCTTCTGAAATGACCATAGAGACATGTGATCCTATATAGAAGGATCATTGCAGGGAGAAGAACGGTCAGCTGTGTTTCAAACAAAATTTTTGGGAAAAAACCTAAACAGTAAGGCTCCATTCACACCTGGGCGTTTTTGAGTGTTTTTCAGCTCCAAAAACGTTCAAAAAAACGTTCCAAAACGCCCAACAAGTAAAACCCCATTAATTTAAATGGCCCCTGTTCACATCTGAGCGTTTTGCAAAACGCCTGTTGCTGAAAAAAGTACATGAGCTTCTTTTTGGGCTGATTACCAGCGTTTTTGATAGATGTCAATGCCTGCCTCCAAAAACGCATGAAAATCGAGGTAAAAAAAACACGTGAAAACGCTACGCTCAAGTGTGAATGCAGCCTAAAGTTAGCCCAATTTTTGTGTATATTGTGAAAGATGATGTCAGGCTGAGTAAATAGATACCTAACATGTTACGGTTTAAAATTCACTCGTGGAATGACAACAAACTACGGTAATTAAAAAATCTCCATAGACGACACTTTAACATTTTTTACCGGTTACCAGTTTAGAGTTACAGAGGGGGTCTTTTTCTAGAATTATTACTCTCGCTCTGGCGATCGCGGCAATACCTCACATTTGTGATTTCAACACCGTTTTCATTTGCGGGTGCGACTTGCGTATGCGTTTTCTTTTGTGCGCGAGCTAACGGGGGTGCTTCAAATATTTTTTTTTCTTTCCTATTTATTTAATTTAACTCTTTATTTTTAATACTGTTTAAAAAAAAATAAATCTGATCACTTTTATTGCTGTCACAAGCAATGTAAACTTCCCTTGTGACAGTAATAGGCAGTGACAGGTACTCTTTATGGAGGGATCGGGGGTCGAAAAGACCCCAATCCCCTCCACTGCATTTCAATGTATTCAAAATGCAAAATCTGCATTTTTGAATACTGGCATTTTTTTAAATTGACGTCATTGCCAGCCGAGTAAACTGGAAGTGACGTTGTGACGTCGCTTCCGAGTTACACGATCGGAGACCCGATCAAAGCCGAATCTGGCTTTTTGTTCGGGACTCCAACAAGCCCGCGGACGTGCCAGCTGGTTGCTCGGGTTGCCTGGTGGCACAAGAGTCCCGGGGTAAGAGCAGCGGGGGGACACTTTTTAAAGTGTCCGCTCTGCAGTGAAGATGAGAGCAGTAGAGCATGGGGGAAGCAGGGCCCGTTTGCGATCTACCCGTAGTCAACAGGTAGATCCCTTTAACGGCTTGCTGACCCTCGCTTTAAAACAACCTGAGGCCTGTGTGAACATGTCAGAAAACCAAAGGGAACCTGTACTGTTTTATTCCAACTGCTTGGCTGGATTAGCTGTTCTGACTTTTTCAGGAGGCCTCAAGGCACTCAGGTTTTTGTAGAGCGGGGGTCAGCAAGCTGTTGATCGTTATCTACCTGTCAACTGAAGGCAGCCGATGGGTGGATCGCGAACAGGACCCTGCTTCTCCCAGCCTCCACTTCACTGCAGAGTGGAGAGTGGAAGGGAGGGTTAGAGTAAGGGCTGCCTCAGTTAACCTTCACGTTAACCAGCAGGTGATTGGTTGCTAGGACACCGGGCATTCCTAGCAACCAATCACCATTTTGGTAATATGAAAAGCTAACTCCTGCTCCCTGTCCAGTACTGTGCTGCCTCCTGCTCCCTGCTCTACACGCTCTTTCAGGTAGGGGGGAGGCTACCAGGTTGTCACTGACCGCTCCTGATCATTATTTACTAATGGGAAGTCAGTGGGATGAGCTCCCAATTAGATGATTGGGAAAGCCATATAATACCTCCAGCAATACAAACCAGCAGGAAAGGGTTAAAAGACTTCTCAGTTCCAGTTTGAGAATGTTAAGCACACAATTGAATGTAATATTTTGCAACTTGGCAATTATTAGCTGTGGTGGCTGCATTGGTTTTCGTTTTTTAGGCTTTTTTTCTCCCTGTTTTCACCTGTTGATCTGGCCAGTAATACACCTCCTGTATTAGAGTATCTATACTCTGGAGGAAGGAGCACAGGGGGCACCTTTGGACAGCAGCATTGTCAGTCGGGGTGTAAGATGAAGTAGCAGATTTAGATACATTAAACAAAAGGAAGCCGAACTCTAGCTAACACTTTTTTAAAGCAGTTAATAGTTTTGTTCCTGTTGGGATGAAGGTTTTTACATCATTGATCATGAAAGCATCCCTGTCAGTGGCAAATGAACAAGGCCTAAAGGTGGCCGTACATTAAGGAATCCACTTGTACAATCTCTGTAGTCTTATTTACAATACCAAGACTATGCTATATGAGAACTAACCTAAACAATCCATTCAATATGTAATAAGTCAGGCAGGTGCTTGCATTACATAGTTGATAGTAGATCTCAGCCTAATGCCTCGTACACACACAACGATTATCGGTCGCCCGATCGTCCGACTTTTGTCCAGAGTGGTGTTTTGTTGGTTGGAATGTGCCTAGACTGCACACGAATTTTCTCGGCCAACAAAAATCTACTTCAGAAGTGATGTCATGTGCTGGTTTACTTTCCGTGTGTTTTTTCTTCTCTGAGCATGCCCAGTCTTGCTCATCAGATTTTTGTCTGCCGAAATCTGTACTGACTGACGGAAAATCGGCCGTTGTGTTGACGGCCAACAAAAATTTTATAGCCTGCACACCAGATTTTTTCCGGCCGAAAAGTCGGAGTCGGTTGTCAGAAGCATCATACTAACAAGCTGAAAATCGGCCGATCGGACGTTGGCCGAAAATTCCCGGCCAATAATCGATACGTGTGTACGAGGCTTAAGTTCACACGAACTGTGGTCTGAAATCACAGAGAATTCGGCATCGCATTTACATCGCAACTCATCCATGCGAACTGATTGTGACATGTATCTTAAGTAAACTACACCCCACAATCAGTTTGCAAAACGCAACGTGATTTGCAGAATCAGATCGCATGGGTGTGTACACCCAATGCGATCTGATTCTGGTGCAGACAAGAAAAGATTCCTGCACCACTTTGGTGCGAATGCTATGTAATTTGAGCCATACAAATCCATGGCTCATATCGCACCCCAAAGACACTGCGTGTAATTCGCACAGGAATGTGCTCCGTTTCCAGTGAGAGTTGCATGTAGAGTCTCGGAGATTGCATTATCAGATTCTATAGTGTATGGTTGGCTTTAGTCTCTCTATGACTAAAGGAATGCAGATGATGCTTCTATTCTAATTGTAACCCTGATAATTTCAGGTGCTAATCATGAAGACAGACCTTCTCATTCCCAATCAGTTTGAGATCAGACACAGGAAGACGATCAGTTTTTATTCCAGGACAGAGAACAGTAAGTAAAGAAGGAATGTTTGCATGTACATTGTTCATGAATTAAGTAGAGATCCATGAGAGTAATGGATGGTCATTTTGATGTCAGGAGGGCTGTGTGTTAATTTGAAGGATCTGCATAGCTGGGAACTTTTCATATGCTTTGTCCCTGAGGTTACTTTACAGTAGGACAACGCCTTCACTATGGACAGTTAGGCAGCACTTTTCCCATAGCTCTGCAATATAGAAAATGTATTTATTTGCACAGAGCACTCTTTATTCATTATTAGTATTGATAAATTGTGTATCACGTTATGATTAGTTTTGAACGTGCGCTGCTGATCGCATATTTTATTGCAGTCAATTTTTTACACACTTTGTATGACTTTTGGTGGTTTGAAGCAGCAGCAGTTCAAATTTATGTATTTATTTATTCGCGTATTTATACTTATATTGGCGCGAGTGTATTTATATTCACACTTTTTACTGGTTGCCAGTTAAAAATACGGACGGTTGGCAACACTGCCCCAACAACAGATGTATTTTATACTGTATGCCTATGCACTCGATTTTACAGCCATAAGCAAGAGGCCTTCATCTCTGTACATAGGTTTCAGATTGTAGGCCTCATTCAGATGAGCTCTGACACTCGTAGTCTGTGAAAGAGTACCTTTGTTTTTGTGGCTTCGGCCACCAGGTGCTCGTTTATTACTATTGGGATGCAGCCCTCATTCACACCAAATGCGGGTTTAAAATTGTGCAAGTTCAGCTGTTCGAGCTCAGGCATGATTTGAATGACACCTGCGCAGGTTCATGCACAGATGTCTATTGAAATCGCACCGAAGTCGCCAAAAATAGTGCAAGGAACTACTTTTGGAAATTGCCGTGGAGCTGCAAAGTTGGTGTTGCACCGATTGGGACAGTGCTGTTGCTGGCAATTGGCTGCAAATTGGCATGCGATTTGAAATGCCAAATTGTGCTGATGTGAATGGGGGCGCAGTCAACTTCTTCAAATTTGACAGCTGAGCAGGTGAGTGGCCCCCAAATGCAGACAGTCGGTTTTTGGGACTACTCATCTGCATGGCTGTCAAGCAGCTGTACCCGTGCAGTTGCTACGTCGCAATATACATAAAGGGCTGCAAGCACGCAGCACCTGGTTGACAGAGATGTATAGTAACTAAGTAGAACTACTTCACTACTGTACGGAAGTACCGAAAAGGCGGTATCTGTACGTTCCTAGAGTAGAATTTTTTTTCTCCTACTTCCACTTTCACTTCACTACATTTTTTCGATGATTTCAATACTTCTACTCTGATATTTTTTTTTGTGCTACATAGTTACTCTTTACAATTATAAAAATTACCACTGCCAGAACAGTAGATGGCAGGTTTCATGAAGCTCAAAACATGTATTATCAGCAAAATAAATGCTACTGTATGTATAAATAAAAGCTGCATTTGAAATAATAAAAAACAATATGATCAAACTTTTGACTTCTTTCTTTAATAACTACATAACACAGTACTTGTACTTTTACGTTCAGTACTTGAGTAGCAATTTTTTTTTTAAAAACTACTGGTACTTTTACTTTCAGTACTTGAGTAGCAACATTTTTTAAAAAACTACTTGCAATACTTAAGTACAAAAAATGTTGAATACTTTAGTACTTCTACTCAAGTCACTTTTTGATCGAGCACTTCCACTTCTACTCAAGTCACTTTTTGATCGAGCACTTGTACTTTTACTCAAGTATGGGTTTCGAGTACTTTATACAACTCTACTGGTTGGTCAAGGCACCTGTTCATGGGCGACTGGTGTTGGTACCCATCTGAATGAGGCTGTATAGGGACATTTGTGTACAGTGAGCGTTTGCAAAGCACATTCCTTTCTCTATCTGTACAAGGCCTTATTCACTAGGCATTCCATTTGTATAAGGGCAGTGTGTACAGAAGGCTTTGTTAAAGTGCTTGTAAAATAAAAAGAGATTTGTTCTTACCTGCTCTGTTCACTGGTATTGCCCCTTCTCTTTTGGGGTCCCTGGTTG
Organism: Pelophylax lessonae; assembly: GCF_965119305.1. Taxonomy (NCBI): domain Eukaryota; kingdom Metazoa; phylum Chordata; class Amphibia; order Anura; family Ranidae; genus Pelophylax; species Pelophylax lessonae. The sequence continues at coordinate 157,723,852 of NC_138780.1, read as the reverse complement.
GTGCTGTTTGCTCCTCCTCTTCTCTGCATGCTATGGGTGCACACATGCGGGCGCTCTCCTGAGCTGGGTTATGTGTGTCCATAGATACACAGCGCAGTTCAGCCCCACTCCCTCCATTCCCTCCTTTCAAAACGTATATGCGTTTTTGACGCATTTCTAGTGCATTTTGCACCTGTAAAAAAAAAAAGTTACGCAAAAATACTTCCAGTGATTGTAAAGTCTCGTGTTGTGTTTTTGACGGTACTCACTGTCACTGGGAGTGAAAGACAGGTACTTAATGTACACTGACAATATGGTTTAATTACTTTAAATGGGACATTAATATTTATCTCAAGAAACCTATGAAAACTGCTTTACACAGTCAGACTTATAACCGATGCTAATATCATTAGCTCAACCACCTGTCTTCCACACATCGTTGAATATGCTGATATACTCACCTGTTATCTACTGGGGATTCTGTGTTTACACTTATGATAATGTGTATTGTACTTCAAATGTCAGAGACGGACAGTCAGTCACTGGAGGTCCCTTCCTATTGTCTGTGTATTAAGATGTGATGTGTATTCTGTTAAATCTGTCATTGTTAATGAACTCCCATATTGTTTCTGTCCAGATGGCTAGATAATTATTTCAGGTTAATTATATTTCTGTATACAATTTCCTCTGCATATGATAATGTAATCAGGCAACCCCTGACCTGATGGGGTAATCTGATCAGGAGGGGGATGTCCATGCTGTATATAAACTGTGTGAGTTGTTCAATAAAGAAGAAGGTTTCTTAACTTGTACAAGCTAAGTTGTCGGCTTGCTTTGTATGGGGGTGGCTAGGATATTTGATATCTATGTTCAAGACTGGGACGAAGCGGTATACTGACGGAAGTCCACAAGCGCAATGTGGGTTGCGGTTCCATTACAGTGTGTGTGTTTTTTTTTTTTTTTAACCGGTCATACTTGCCTGCTCTGTGTAGTGGTTTTGCACAGGGCGACCAGGATCTTCCTCTTCTCAGGTCCCTCTTTGGCTCTCCTGGCCCCTCTCTCCTGTTGAGTGCCCCCACAGCAAGCAGCTTGCTAGGGGGGCATCCGACCCAAGTCACAGCTCCCTATGTCCATTCAGACACAGAGCCAAGACCTGGCCCCACCCCCTCTCTCTCCTGATTTGCTAAATGATTTTGATTGACAGCAGCGGGAGCCAATTGCAGCATGTTGCTGTCTCAGCCAATGAGGAGGTGAGTCCCAAGCAGATTAGACACTCCTGCAACATCGCTGGATAAAGACGGGCTCAGGTAAGTATAAGGGGGGCTGCTGCACATAAAATTATTTTTTTTAGGGTCCGCCTGTCTGTTTTTCGGGCAGACCCGATCGAACCATTCATTGCTCTCTATTGAGCAGTGGATATCAGGGATGTATGCCCTCTGACACCCGCCAGCATCCAATCTGATCCAGGCTACCAAAAACAGAAGGATGGGAATATATTTGCCATCTGTCTGGTGGACCGGATCAGATAACAGTCAGATAGAAATGGACGGGCGGTCCATTTTCATCCGACCGCCCCATAGAGGAGAGCGGGCTGTGCCCATGTCCACTCTGCATAGCGGAGAGGAGAGCGGGCTGTGTCCGTGTCCGCTCTGCATAGCGGAGAGGAGAGCGGGCTGTGTCCGTGTCCGCTCTGCATAGCGGAGAGGAGAGCAGGCTGTCTGTGTCCGCTCTGCATAGCGGAGAGGAGAGCGGGCTGTGTCCGTGTCCGCTCTGCATAGCGGAAAGGAGAGCGGGCTGTGTCCGTGTCCGCTCTGCATAGCGGAAAGGAGAGCGGGCTGTCTGTGTCCGCTCTGCATAGCGGAAAGGAGAGCGGGCTGTCTGTGTCCGCTCTGCATAGCGGAAAGGAGAGCGGGCTGTGTCTGTGTCCGCTCTGCATAGCGGAAAGGAGAGCGGGCTGTGTCTGTGTCCGCTCGGCATAGCGGAGAGGAGAGAAGGCTGTGTCCGTGTCCGCTCTACTATGCAGATCTGTCATCCACCTGATCAGCGGAGAGATTCCCTGCTTAGCAGGCGGATCTGCTGGACGGAGACCGTCCCTTCTAAAAGGGGCCTTTGTTCTCTTTTTTTTTTTTTATGTAAAAACAGAAGAATTAATCAGTGTGAAAGCAGCCTCAATGGGAGAATTGACTGTCACTTTAAGCAAGCAGGTTGCAGGCATCAGTAAACTTCATCATTACTCAAAGCTTGTTGAAAGCCTGTTAGCAGCTTGTGTAAAGGGACAGCACTTCTGTTAAAATCCGTATTTTCCAAATTGATGTTTCATGCTTTTTTTTTTTTTATCCAATGGTTTAAACAAAGTTGCTTGAAGATTGGCAAAAGTTTGCTGTACACACTACTCTAATACTAAAAGAGAAAAAAATATGTCAGGATGCTAAATAAATGACAAGGTGATGCACATAGTGCTGTGCAATAACATGCACTGTGGTAAAACCTGCATTACACTGCACAACGTGCAAGTATGAAGCCATTCTTTAGGTTTCAAAAAGCTCCCCAAATCTTTCTCAGAAGTTCTACAATTAAGATGTAACCACTTGCTGATTGCACCATATTATTCTACTCTGCTGGCCCCTGGTGTACATCAATCAATGACAGGGGCTGCACTAAGGTCCCTGTGAGTCATTTTGGAACATCACATCCTCCTGGTCTGGGTTATTCAGTATTTGTATGTAAAGAGGAAGAGCTGAGACCACTTTACTTCAGCTTACAACAAAGATTTCTGATGGATGGTAAAGTGAAAGGAGCATAATGAAACCCGCCTAGTGTTCCCCCTCAAACAGACACTTCAACAATGAGCAGACATGATCAATCAGTGGTGTATTGGTCCCTAATACATCTCCAGAATAGGCACTTTGTCTGCTGATGCAGCCTCCTGCTGCAGTCATTGGTAGATCGCTATATTTAAAAATCAACCCAAACAGGAACCGCACCACCTTACATGCTGACCAGGGACAAACTATGAAACTAACACAATCCCCTCTAACAATGATCATGCATAGCTTGCAACTGTCCTTCATTCGGAGCATAGCTTGCAACTGTCCTTCATTCGGATCAAAGTCCCTCTGTCCCTCTTTCCTCCTCATTCATCTCGTTTTGGTCAGATCTATAAAGTTATGTATAAAATGCACTGTTTATCCTTAAAAAGTGTCTTACAGTGCAAAAGTGTCTTACAGTGCAAAACCTTTCATTAAATTTCGAAATTGCGGCATATATAATTTCCAAAAGCCAGTATAAAGGAATAGTAGTAGTATGAATCTGAATCTTAAGGGGAACCCCATGCCAAAAAAACACGTGTGCCCCCCCCACCCTAAAGCACCTTATATATATATATATATATATATATATATATATATATATATATATATATATATATATATTGATGGTGACAAGGACCTCTTCCCCACAACCCTGGCCATTGGTGATGGGGATCTGTGAGTGAGGGACTTATCAGAATCTGGAAGCACCCCCAGATCTTGCCCCCCCCATGTGATTGAGTATGGGGTACATAGTATCCCTACCCATTCACCAAAAAAGTGTAAAAAGTGAGTAAAGACACAACACGAATTTTGAATTTATTAAAAAATTAAACATAAACACGCCGTGCCCAATTTTGGGAAAAAAATCCTCCGGTCTCATCAAAGGCTCCCGCCATCTGCCTCCTTCTCTGTCTGACATTTTTTTAATCGCTAAGGAGTGGAGTCACCCGATGTCATCTGGTGACGTTAACGACCCAGTATGCCACAGTTGATGGTGTCCCAAGAAGGCAGGGTGATATCGCCTGTGACCCTGCCCCTTTGCTATTTAAAAAATGTTAGACTGAGGAGCCGACACACGGCGGAGCCTTCGATGAGACTGGAGTTTTTGGGTTTTTTTTTGCTTTTTTTGGGTGCTGCAGGCGTGATTGATGAAGGATATACACCAAGGGATAGTTTTCTTTATTTTTTTTAAATAGGAATTGTCAAAAACCCGTGTTGTGTATTTACTCACTTTTTTGGTGAATAGGTAGGAGTCTTATGTTCCCCATACTTATTCACATGGGGGTATTCCAGATTCTGATAAGCCCCCTGCCTGCAGACCCCCTCAACCACCGACCAGGATTGTGGGCAAAAGGGCCCTTGTACCCATCAACATGAAGACAAGGTGCTTTGAGGGGGGGGGGCAGAAGGGCCTGGTATAGATCAGGTGGGGATGGGGGGGGGGACTGCATGTTTTGTTTTGTTTTTCTGAATTTTCTATGGCTGGCATTTTGCTTACATTTCAGCTCTCAGCGGGGAAGCCCGCTGACAGCTAATGAGTCATCGGTTGTTAAGGAGGAAATACAATCTACTCACATAATTTGTAATAATATCTTTGCCATACCCTCCAACCACTTTTGCATATTATTGTGTATATATATATATATATTGTGATTCTGTACTTGCCAAATATGCTGCAGAAATTTTCCTCCACTAAGTCTGGCTGCAGCCATTTTAACTGTGGGCAGCTGAGGCTGCTGCCTGTTCATTTCCTGAATCTACACACACTCACACCACTGCTTGCCTGCACATTTCTTTCTCTGGATGAATACTCATGGATCTCTGCAGTCCCCTGTTATTTCTGCCCTCATCCAGCCCCCTCTAGCTCTGCAGCTTTCATTGGCTTTCCTATGACTCGCCCATCTTCCCTTGCTGGCAAACTCAGAAGAGTGAGAGAGAGAACTGTGCATGATGTCGTTAGCCTAAGCCAGTGATGACGAACCTTGGTACACCAGATGTTTTGGAACTACATTACCAATGATGCTCAACTACTTAGCAGAGTGTGTGAGCATCATGGGAAATGTAGTTCCAAAACATCTGGGCTGCCAGGGTTCGCCACCACTGGCCAAGGCTAATGACCAGACAAGAAAGAGGAAGTGGGCTGTATAAGGTATTTACCGGCAGAAAAAAAAAAATGTTTTACTATCCAAAGTTAAAACAACAAGGACAGAAGATTTAATACATTGAAAGATAAAAAAATGACTGAAACAGCCCACTCCTTAACAACCAGCTATTATTCACACAGAATTTTTAATCAGAATTTGATTTTTTAAAATTTTTTGACCGATCCGAATTCGAATAGTTCCCAAAATTTTGGAATTCATTAGAAAGTTAATAAACCAAACGAAAGTTAACAAAACAAACTGAATTCTGAAACAAATCTTTGAAACATAATTAGTAACATAACGAATCTATCCAAAATGAAACAAATGTTTCCGTTGTGCACATTTTTACCTAGGAGGCACTCTGCACATGCTCAGTTTGGTGTGTATTGCTAGAGTTTTTTTTGAGAGGGTGCATGTGATTAGCACAGGGCCAATTGGTACTGTCCAGACAGAGGGACAGGGGTCATGTAGACTCGCAGGACAGTCAGCGGAGAATGAAAACTCCTCTTACAAGCTTTAACCAGATACTGATAGAAGTCACAAGACTGCTATATACTGCTGATAAGAAAAGGCATTTAGCAGTTTATATTTTCTAAATTTTTGCATTTCCATGTTCTGTGTACTGTGGGAGACCAGATATAGTGAATGCAGGCTCCTGAGTTTAGTAACACTGTAATTCCTGTTCTAGTTTGACAACTGAATGACCTTTAACATTGGGTCCCTCTTATTGAAAGCAGTCCTGTTGTACCATACAACCAATATTAACCATGGGAACCATTTAATGTTTGAAAACATTGAGTGTTCACAAACTATTGCTGAAAAAGAAGTTAGTTAACTGACTGACCCCAAATAAATGATTAAAAATATAGCATTGTGCGTCAAGATTTCTTTGAATCATTCCCTAATTAAAAGGCATCTGTCACTAATTGCAGAGTGTGCAGCAGCTAATTGGATACTGTGACATTATTCTGCCAAATTCGTCAGTGTCAGGAATAATCTTACAATATGGTACATGTGCTATGATTGTTCAGAGTGCAGTAATCCATAGCAACCCATTGATGTATCTTGCACTAATCTGACTACAGAAAATTTTATGTCAAATTGCTTTGGGCTACTATTCATGATATACCTCTTGCAACACCTTAAAATACCCTATGTGTCCAAAAAAATTTTTGGCACCTAGATGAGTTTGTTGGACACCCCATTCTAAAAGTATGGAGAATATTAAGTTACTCCCCCCCCCCCCCCTTACAGCTACAGCACTGATGGGCGCTGATATGCTGCACTGATGGGACTGCTATGTGATCAGTGCCCTGATTATCAGTGTAAATGTCCCCAGTCACAGGATAGCTGATTTCGGCTTTCCTCATTTTGTGACAGAAAATGCCAATAACCAGCATTTGTTTACATGTGATCAGCTGTGACTGGAAATAGCTGATGATATGGTAAAGGGCCGCAGTGATTGGACCTTTACCTTGATCTGTGATCAGCTGTATCCAAAGGACACAGTGATCACAGAGGGCACCCAATGCAAGCCCGAGAGGTGAGCAGGGCGGCAGAGTTCTGGGAGGACATCAATAGATGCCCTCCCAGAACTGGACTACCGCACTATAGTCGTTTTTCTGCAATAGCACTGTCGGCAAGTGGGAGGCGGATGTGGACCGGTGACAAAAGTCCAGGCTCCAGGACGCAATTTCCAGATCCCATGGCGACCTGGCGCCTGAGATTTGTCAAGCCATGTTGTATATCATAAATCTTGTTTCTCTGTGGGCCGGATTCAAAACGAGTGTGATTGCTCCAACACACAGTCCCACAGTCTTCCTTCTCTGCAGATTAAGGCAGGCCATAGATGATACAGTTTTTTTTCCTACAATCATAGGTGGAGGGAAAGAAAATTACTTGATTTTCCCCATCAACATAGTCCGTGTTGATGGGGGAATCCCTCCTGTGGAGCTTTTGTGTTCTGCTGGCAGGACACAATGCTCACTCCTGGCAGCTATAGCCACCGGCAGTGATTGCATGCAAAATATCTGACCGCATAATTGTACTGAAGTTGATTGATGGATCAACTTTAGTACAACCAGCCTGTGCATAGATGGATCAAGTCTCAGCCAGCCCCTGCTGAACGGGACGAGATTTGATCCATCAATGGCCGGCTGTAGGTTGTAAAGACTGCTATCCTGAAGCTAGTCATGTAACTGTCCCTCTCTCCCAGATTTCATCAAGCACAAAGCAGGACTGGTAGGCTCTGCCAATCCTGCATTGTATGTGATAATGTAGACAGGCTTAACAACCGTACGTAGATTCATGAACTGTTTGTAAAAATCAGTGATTTATATAGCTGTCCATGACTGTGTATTATGGACATAAGATGTCCCCAAATCAGATCCTTTTTTAGGCAGAGTGCTTGCATCTCTGCCAAAACAGACTAGGAGCGAGTCTGGCTTATTTTTTTCATAGAAATAAGGTGAGCATGGGCCACAGGGTGAGAAGGCAGCCACATTTACTGATACTGCTTGTTTAGTTCTGGTTGTAGCCCTGAGACAGTCCTGGCAGAGTGATCTCAACTGTCCTCACAGTTCACCTTTCCCTAGGAACCCGCTGCTAGTGGCCGCAGCAGCTTGAATCCTGTACCCACCTTGCAGACTGCACTATACACTCTCCTCTGAATCCTGGGGTAAACTGTAGCTTCTCTTCTGCAGCAGCAGAAGGAGATTTGGCTAAGGTAGGGGAGCACTGCATAGCTCCCAACTATCCCTGATTTTGAGGGTCTGTCCTTGATTTGGATTAATGTCCCTCTGTCCTCCTCATTTGTCCCTCATTTTGGTCTGATCTATATAGTTGTATATAAAATGCACTATTTATCTTTCAAAAAGAATTAATGGTAAAAACATTTTTTTTTTGTAAAATTCAGCTTTAAGGGGATGTGGCAGGGTGTACTGTAATTACATACTTTTGCTAATAGGTGTCCCTTGTTCCCTTCTCAAAATGTTGGGAGGTATAGCACTGTAGTAGGGGAGGGAGGCAATTTTGGAGGAAAAGGGGGTGTCCCTTTTGGTTGTAAGGTGGCCAACACTCTGTACATACTGCACCCCTGTACTCTGCGCTCTGTACATACTGCACCCCTGTACTCTGCGCTCTGTACATACTGCACCCCTGTACTCTGCGCTCTGTACATACTGCACCCCTGTACTCTGCGCTCTGTACATACTGCACCCCTGTACTCTGCGCTCTGTAAGTACTGCACTCCTGTACTCTGCGCTCTGTACATAATGCACCCCTGTACTCTGCACCCTGTACATACTGCATCCCTGTACTCTGCGCTCTGTACATAATGCACCCCTGAACCCTGCGCTCTGTACGGCCTGCACTTCTGAATCCTGTTCTTTGTATGTAGCACCCCTCTAAACTCTGCGCTCTATACATACCTCACCCCTGAGCCCTGCACTCTGTACGTAGCGCACCCCATTTTAAATGTAACCCAGACAAATTACTTTTTCTGGGTATTCTTAGTGTTTCCAATAAATATTGAATGTCTTAATTTCTAATAGGTCTGTCATTTTTCATGTCAGTAAAAAATGTGCTTGGTTAGTAAATGTTCCATGTTTTGTCAGCAAAAAAAGTTGTGGGAGGTTGGCAACCCTGAACGTAGAGTGCTGGAGAGAAGAGACTCGGTGTACTTGCTTTGTTGGAAGTGCAGACTAAGCAAAGTAACCGTGCATATTACCAAATCCCCTAGACCAGGGGTGAGCAATTCATTTTCCCAAGGGGCCACATGAGAAGCTGGGACTGTTGTTTAGGGAGAACCAAAAGGTTGAATTTAATTCTACTCAATATTAATTTTATCGTTTTACAAAACTTTCTGAGCCTGTCTGCTTCCAAGCAGACAGGCTCAGGGAGGCATGCTGACAGTGGAGACATTGCGGGCTGGACAGGGAGAGCCAAGGGCCAGATGTGGCCCGCAGTTTGCCTAGGTCTGTCCTAGACGGGACAAGCATTTTATATTTCATATACTGAGGAAGTTGGGGGGTAAAAGGAGATTATTTTTTTTTTCTGTAGTACTATGTACTGTAGGTCTGTTCTGTGGCTTTTGTTCTTAGAATCTTATGAGAGACTATAAATTCATAGCAGGGAGTTACCTGACAAATGAATGGCTAAATGCATGTGCTACTGCAGAGAGTACAGAACTATTGATCACTTGCATTAAAAGCACTCTGGACTTACTTGGGGATTAGATTATCACATAAATCACATTATTTCAGATGCCTGACCTCAGAAATGAGGAATTTTATATATTTTATTTTTCTAGTAAGTGGTGTCAATTACAAATGGATACATTTGGGGAGGTGATGAGAAATAACAAGAGTAATGAAATTATGGAATGTACATTGTTTCCTAAAAGGAACTAAAACTTTATATTGAACAGTATAGGACGCATATTAGATTATGAAATCATTATGGAACGCTCCAAAGAGAAGATAATTCCACATTCTAAGGATAACACGCTATTCTGATGTAAAGGGCCCATGACCTAAAACTAATTTCAGTTTTATATGGTTGCCGGCAAGTTAATTGATGCTCTTGTTTTTCATACAGCCCCAGTGTTGTATGAGAACCCAGCCACAAATCCTAGTATTGTCCAATGTCTATGGTCATAATGAAGCTAAATATTGGTATCAGGTTCTACCATTAGGCTCCATTCACATCTGACCATTTTGTAGCTCAAAGCTGCAAAGGGCACAACGTATAAAATCCCATAGTGGAAAGGGATATGAAGCAATTTTAAAGTGTTTAGGCATCCATCAGTCAAGTAAAATACAAATTGTCTTCCTAGAAGTGGGCGCCCAGTCAAGATGACACCCAGCCAAGGCACAATGCAGAATCCTCAATAAGGTAAAGAAGAACCCATGAGAAACCGATAAAGGCTTATAGACAGCCCTGAAACTAGCAAACATCCCTTTTCATGAGTCAACCATACATAAGTCTTTGAACAGGCAGGGTGTCCATGGCTGAACACTACAAAGGAAGCCACTGGCCTTAAAAAAAAAAAACTTTGCTGCGCTGCCTGTAGTTTGCTAAAGAGCACCTTGGCAAACCACAACGCTACTGGGAAAGTGTTTTATGGACTGATGAAACAAAGTTGTGTTGTTCAGGAAGAATACTCGGTACTAAATATGGAGCAAAAAGGGCACAGCTTACCAACAACAAAACATCATCCCAAGTAGTATGGTGAAGGAAACATCGTGATTTGGGCTTACTTCCCTGTCTCTGGGCCTGTGCCCCTTGCCATCATTGAGGAGAAAATAAAGTCCCAACCATACCAAAATAATAAATCCCTCACAAACTGCCTTCAGATAAAGAAAATGTTTCTTTTAGAGTGGCCCAGTCAGAGCCCAGACCTTAACCCCATAGAGATGCTTTTGAATGACCTCAAGAGAGCCGCTCACAGCAGGCATCCTACAAATGTGTCTGACCTGAAGCGGTTTTGTAAAGAGAAATGGTCAAAAATTCATCCTGAATGTTGTGCAAGTCTGATCCAGAGCTATCGAAAGCACCCGAACGTCGAAACCTAGTGAAGTCTATGGGAATATAACAGGGAAAATCATAAGTGCCCCATTTTGAAGGCTTGTATGCAAGTAATTGGCCATAAAAGAGGTATGGGGGTCTGGGTACTGTCCTGAGGGACATGTATTAATAACATTTTTTTTTTTTATTTCTTTATTTTTATAAAACAATCGTTTTTGCAGGAGCACTGATTTTGATTCCTGATGCCTAAAGTGCAACAAGAAAAACAAAAAATATAGTGCCTTGGGGGGGGGGGGCTTAATTTGCCTGTAAAGTGGCACATCTGTAGCATGCATAAAACATGATGCAGCAAAAATGACATTTGTAAAGAAAAATATGAGTCCAATCCCATTTAAAATGAGTCGTGGTTGCAATTGCTGGCACTCGGCTATTAAAAAAATAAAGAAAAAAGGCATGGGGTCCCCCTCCCCCTGCCCCAGTCCATACCAGACCCTTTGGGACTGATATGGATTTGGAGGGGGTCCCCCCCCAAAATTCATGCCAGATCCTTATCCGGGCATGCAGCCTGGCAGGTCAGGAAAGGAGGGGGAGGGGGGGTTGAGCGAGCAGCCCCCCTCTCTTGAACCATACATGCCCTCAACATGGGGCGGGTGGGTGCTTCCGGTTAGTGGGCTCTGCCCCCCCACCCTAAAGTACCTTGTCCCCATTTTGATGGGGACACAGGCCTCTTCCCGACATCCCTGGGCTGTGGCTGTTGGGGTCCACGGGCGGGAGCTTATCAGAATCTGGAATCTCCCTTTAACAAGGGGGCCCCCAGATCCCGGCCCCCACCCCCATGTGAATGAGTATTGGGTACATTGCACCCCTACCCATTCACCAAAAAAGTGGCAAAAGCGATAAACACAAGACAGTGAAACGTTTTTTGACAAATTCTTTATTAAAAAATATTGTCCCTTGATGTAAATCGATGTTAATAGCCTGCTGACCTAACAAAATCAAAAAAATTGAAAATGCTCCGCCTCCTGCTGACTGCCTGCTCTGCACATTGACATTTCTTATATAGGTAAGGGGCGGGGCCACCTGGCTACGTCTCCTGGAGGCACTGCCATCTTCTGAGCCATGGACTAGTGCGTGATGGGCATGTGATGTCACGCGGGGGCGGGGTCACTGGGTGACGTAGCTAGGTGGCCCCACACTTACCTATATAAGAAATGTCAAAGCGGAGAGGAGGCATCGGCGGGAGGCTGTCCCAGGAGGCGGAGCAGTTTTATTTTTGATGGGCGGCGTGATTGACGATGGATTTGCATCGAGGGACACTATTTTTTTAATTTTTAAAAAGGATTTGTCAAAAAACTGTCTCTTGTGTTTATTAGTTTTTGCTACTTTTTTGGTGAATGGGTACTCTCTATCCCATACTCATTCACATGGGGGGGCTGTGATCTGGGGGGTATGTGGCCTGGTTTTGTTCGGGGGGGGGGGGGGGCGCTCGCCATTTTTTATTTATTTATTTTCATTTTATTGTTCAGCTGTCAACGGGTTCAGCTGTCAACGGGGAAACCCGTTGACAGCTGATGACTCATCGGGTTTTAAGGACAAAGCTTTGCCCAATCAGGGTGCAAAACCGTTTGCCTATCCCTCGTTATCAGCTTAAGCATATTGTGTTTGTCTACTATTGTGACTTAAAGCGGAGTTCCACCCAAAAGTGGAACTTCTGCTCTTTTGCTTTCCCCCCCCTCCCCACTTCCGGGAATGGTGCCGCGGCGCTGTCCCTCGGAAGTTTGAACCCCTCCTCCTTTCCCCGCCGCCGGGCCAATCCAAATGCGCAGTGCTTCACTGCCGGGTTCCCTTACCGGCAATGGCGGCGGCAGCACCCGACAGCCGATGGAACTCCAGGACATGTAAGTGTCCTAATATTAAAAGTTAGCAGCTACAGTATGTGCTGATAGTTGGAGATTCCCTCATCCACACTGTTTAGAGCTAATGATGGAATTTTTGATTCTCTTTACATATATGGCCAGCTTTACTTTTCACTGTATCTCTTAGACAGGAAGTGAAATTTACCCAACTGGACACTGGCAGCAAAATGTTATCTGACTGGGGTCCTAAGTCCGATCCTGGAGGGGACACTTAACATAACCCAGTTTTCCCTTACCTGTTAAGAGGATGCCAGGCCCAGGTACCAGTTCCAGAGCACACTGACAAATACTGGCTCAGTTTAACTGTGTCTTTTTGAAATTTTATTGCCGTACTTGGACAGGGGTGATGAGGGTGAAGGAAAATGCCAGCAGGTACAAGACAGATTCTCAACTAAACATTCTTTAGTAGGAGCCCTAAATATTGCTGGATGTAGAGGGGATAGCCAGACTCTGTAAAAGCAGTCACAGTCCTTGTAGTAACCTCTGCCATCTAACCCTCAAAGCACAGCACACCTGGAGTCCTAGTCAAAAATGTCCTACTCACAATGTCCAAGGACAGCTGTCTCCAACCAGCTTCAATGCGACACTCTTCAGGGAAAAGAGATTCTTTTCCAGCTCAGCTCCCTAAAGTAATGTCCTCTAGCAACTATTTAACCACTTGCCGACCGGCTCGGGTGCGCATAATCACGTAGATCTACATGACTGTGCAGGCAGTCTCAGTGGCACAGGCACTGCTTGAGTCGCATTCCCGCTGTGATTAGACACAGCGGGAGCCAGACCGCAGGAGGAGCGAGCACGATCGTCGTCGGCCTCCCGCGATCTTCGCAGAAACTGACAGGAGAGCCATCTGCCTATGTAAACAAAGCAGGCGGAACTTCTGTCACACAGGCACACAGAGATCATGTGTTTCAGCTAAGCTGAAACACTGATCGCTGCGTGCCTGTCCCAGAGCCCCCCCCCCCACAGTTAGTAAGCACATTTAGGCTTACATTTAACCCTTTGATCACTCCCAGTATTAACCCCTTCCCTGCCAGTGTCATTTATACAGTAACCGTACATATAATTTAGCACTGTTTACTCTATTAATGTCACTGGTCCACAAAAAGTGTCAAAAATGTCAGGGGTCCCATCTGTCTGCCGCAATGTCACAGTCCACTAAAAATCGCTGATCGCCACCATTACTAATAAAAACAAAAAAATATAAAATAAAAAGTCCAAAAATCTATCCTATAGTTTATAACTTTTGCGCAAACCAATTTAAAATATGCTTTTTTGGGAATTTTTACCTAAAATATGTAGCAAAATACAAATTGGTCTAAACTGATAAAATAAATTAGATTTTTTAAAATAGTTTTTTTGGGAATGTTTTATAGCAAAAAGTAAAAAATATTGTTTTTTTTTTTTTTGTTTATAGCGCAAAATCTAAAAACCGCAGATGTGATCAAATACCATCAAAAGAAAGCCCTATTTGTGGGAAAAAAAGACACCAATTGTATTAGGGTACAGCGTCACACGACTGCACAATTGTTAAAGTAACACAGTGCCGAATCGAAAAAACTGACCTGGTCATAAAGGGGAGTAAAACCTTCCGGAGCTGAAGTGGGTAAAGCAGACGTCTTTAAATCTAGGTTCCTCCCAGCCAGAGGCCACAGGAGAAAAGAGGGCTCTGAACAGCCCTCCCAAACCTTTATCTTCTCTGCATCCACCTTCTGGACACCTCCTCCCAGGTATTGGCTGAGGTTAGATAGATATTCATACCCAGTGACTGACCCCCCTCCTCTCTTTCTGGAAGCTTCTTACAGATGCAGGCAGGTGGGAGCAAACAACCGCCAGGCTAAGGGAGACCAGACCAGACCTAAAAAATAGATTGCTGCTCAGCTGGGTACAGTTAAGCCAAAAACTGAATTTATCCAATCTAGGGCAATACGCTACATACCCTTCCTTTTGTGTCCAAAAACAAAAAAATTGTGGCTTTTCATACACTTTAAGCCAGGGACCCTTAAACTACGGCCCTCCACCTGTTGCAGAACTACACATCCCATGAGGCATTGTAAAACTCTGAAATTCACAGACATGACTAGGCATGATGGGAATTGTAGTTCCTGAACAACTGGAGGGCCATAGTTTGAAGACCCCTGCTTTAAGCCCTACAGCAACAGTAGAAATGTACCATATGAATACTACTTGAGGGAGTAGTATAGTAAGAGTACCTGTTTTGGTTTCTAATGCACTTACTCAGCATATACAGTAAGTCCTAAATAGATATACATTTAAATGTTTGCAAGAACTTTCTGCCCTATTTCTAATACAAAGTCTACACTTTAGCAAAAACAACTTGTGAATTAAAAAAATAACATTTTTATTAAGGAAGGATGGCAAGCAGGCTTTAACGAAGGTTGAAGCCCATTGGCTTTAAACACCATGGGCCCATGTAACTGTTGCTTGAGTAATATGTTTTCCCACAAAGAACGTTCTTATTCTGTAGATGGCTGCCAGGCACAGTAAGAAGCATGCTGGTTATAATAATTAACTCGTCCCCTTCTGTACTGTTCACTGGGACCTGTATTGAAATGCTTGCCAGGGCCTACCATGTACCACCTGAGTATACTGTATGTACACTGCAGTGGGTGGTATAGGGAATATCTGCTAACATTTCATGAAATGCTGAAGATGGTGTTCTATGTGCTACTGGCAACAAGGTAATGAAAAACAAACCCTGGCAAGATATGTTCTGTTTTCTGCAGTTTATGTCTTTTATTTTCAGATTCAACTGGGGCATACTTTTAAATGTAAATGTTCTTTTTTTTTTTTCCACAGAACTAAATAACAAAAATAACACCCGCACACACACCTACATTGCTCTGTAGTTTTGCTAATTGATAAAGAATATGTAAACCTAGTCTACCAAAAGTTTTAGGACACCTGACTTTACATGAACTTTAATGGCATCCCACTCTTAGTCCGTAGGGTTCAATATTGAGTTGGCCCACCCTTTGCAGCTATAACAGCTTCAACTCTTCTGGGAAGGCTGTCCACAAGGTTTAGGAGTGTCTCTGTGAATGTTTGACATTTATTGCCAGCAGTTTAGACATTAATGGCTGTGTGTTGAGGCGTTTTGAAGGGACAGCAAATTTACACTGTTATACAAGCTGTACACTCACTACTTTACATTGTAGCAAAGTGTAATTTCTTCAGTGTTGTCACATGAAAAGATATAACAAAATTATTAAGAAAATGTGAGTGGTGTACTCACTTTTGTGAGATACTGTATGTTGTGAACTTAGTGTGCTCCCCTCAAATGATCAGACTTGTTCTGACCAGCCCCCCAAACAGTTATTCAGTGTGATGCTATTTCTCCTCCCCTAGCTCTTATGCAGCTAAGAACAGAGGGTGTGGGATCACTCATAAAAAAAGGCAAAAGGGGTTTTTATAATGTGTTTTTTGGTTTTGTTTTTCTATATATCGCCCTACAGGTAGGTGCTAGGTAAAGGTATAGTGGGCCTTGTCTGCCAAACAGCAGATCTGTGATTTATTAGTCAGGGTGTCATGTTTTCCAGGTGTGCCTGCTGAAGGGGGAGTCTCCCCACTGGCTCCTGTGAGAGGCTTCTCATAGGGCGGTGGAGGAAACCCAAACAGGGGTCACATCCAGGCTTGTAACTACCCCAGAAGGCAGATTGTGCTGCAAAGGATTCTGGGAGTGGGTATAAGTTTGGGGGTGGCACATGACAGGATATCTTTGGCGGGAGCAGAGTCCCAGGAGGGAGAGAACAGCTGTCTCCCCTCCTGTCTGTAGTTGGAGGGGGGTCTGGGTGCTGCCTGAAGATCCAGAGAGTGCTGAGCTAAGCTGAGGGGATCCGGTGTGCCGAAAACCTGCGGAGAGTCAGAGGGGTCCAGTCCCAGGAAAACCTACACAGGTCGTGAGTACTGAGGACTGCCCCTGGGGGTCTGCCTGAAGTAAGAGGGGACCACTCCGGAAGAGGTTCGGGGATCCAGTGCCAGCTAGTGGTGAAAGGGGGTACCTAGGTTGAGGACCCTGAAGTGTAGGAGGGGGTACATAGTGGACCCTGAAAAGCATAAAGTGTAAAGGAGGCGCCTTCGGTTTGGGCCCTGAAGTGCCAGTGCACAGTGTGAAGTGTGCCAGTTGAGAGTTGCAGCAGTACAGGAACTTACAAGGAGTTTTCTCAGCCAGTGCAGTGCTGGAGGGAGCCATTCAGTGACTCTGAGCTATTGCAGTTTTACAAGTCAAGCAGTTTTACAGTCCTGGATGTTCTGGACCAAAGTCAAGGATCCAGCACAATTTCAGTACTTACACAGTGTTCAAGCATCAGGAAGCGTTGGCTAGCGTCGGCTGGCGTCAAGACAGCGCTAACAGGCATTTTTGTCAGAAAAGTCCCACAATTGTATTTAGTTGAGCCTAAAGGATTATCCCACTCATTCCTTTCTCCCATACCCTTAAATACAATAAAACCATAAAACAAAGATGCCGGAGTTGTCAATGTCTCAGTGCGCACACCCAGGGCCACAGCTCTCAAGGGCTGGAGGGGTAACCGCCGGTACCGATGGCAGACCCACATCAGGCCACAGGCCTGGAAAACCTGATGTGTATATATATATACAGTGGGTAGGGAAAGTATTCAGACCCCCTTAAATTTTTCACTCTTTGTTATATTGCAGCCATTTGCTAAAATCATTTAAGTTCATTCTTCTTCCTCATGAATGTACACATAGCACCCCATACTGACAGAAAAACACAGAATTGTTGACATTGTTGCAGATTTATTAAAAAAGAAAAACTGAAATATCACATGGTCCTAAGTATTCAGACCCTTTGCTGTGACACTCATATATTTAACTCAGGTGCTTTCCATTTCTTCTGATCATCCTTGAGATGGTTCTACACCTTCATTTGAGTCCAGCTGTGTTTGATTATACTGATTGGACTTGATTAGGAAAGCCACACACCTGTCTATATAAGACCTTCCAGATCACAATGCATGTCAGAGCAAATGAGAATCATGAGGTCAAAGGAACTGCCTGAACAGCTCAGAGACAGAATTGTGGCAAGGCACAGATCTGGCCAAGGTTACAAAAAGATTTCTGCTGCACTTAAGGTTCCTAAGAGCACAGTGGCGTCCATAATCCTCAAATGGAAGACGTTTGGGACGACCAGAACCCTTCCTAGAGCTGGCCGTCCGGCCAAACTGAGCTATCGGGGGAGAAGAGCCTTGGTGAGAGAGGTAAAGAAGAACCCAAAGATCACTGTGGCTGAGCTCCAGAGATGCAGTCAGGAGATGGGAGAAAGTTGTAGAAAGTCAACCATCACTGCAGCCCTCCACCAGTCGGGGCTTTATGGCAGAGTGGCCCGACGGAAGCCTCTCCTCAGTGTAAGACACAAGAAAGCCCGCATGGAGTTTGCTAAAAAACACCTGAAGGACTCCAAGATGGTGAGAAATAAGATTCTCTGGTCTGATGAGACCAAAATAGAACTTTTTGGCCTTAATTCTAAGCGGTATGTGTGGAGAAAACCAGGCACTGCTCATCACCTGTCCAATACAGTCCCAACAGTGAAGCATGGTGGTGGCAGCATCATGCTGTGGGGGTGTTTTTCAGCTGCAGGGACAGGACGACTGGTTGCAATCGAGGGAAAGATGAATGCGGCCAAGTACAGGGATATCCTGGACAAAAACCTTCTCCAGAGTGCTCTGGACCTCAGACTGGGCCGAAGGTTTACCTTCCAACAAGACAATGACCCTAAGCACACAGCTAAAATAAGGAAGGAGTGGCTTCACAACAACTCCGTGACTGTTCTTGAATGGCCCAGCCAGAGCCCTGACTTAAACCCAATTGAGCATCTCTGGAGAGACCTAAAAATGGCTGTCCACCAACGTTTACCATCCAACCTGACAGAACTGGAGAGGATCTGCAAGGAGGAATGGCAGAGGATCCCCAAATCCAGGTGTGAAAGACTTGTTGCATCTTTCCCAAAAAGACTCCTGGCTGTATTAGATCAAAAGGGGGCTTCTACTAAATACTGAGCAAAGGGTCTAAATACTTAGGACCATGTGATATTTCAGTTTTTCTTTTTTAATAAATCTGCAACAATGTCAACAATTCTGTGTTTTTCTGTCAGTATGGGGTGCTATGTGTACATTCATGAGGAAGAAGAATGAACTTAAATGATTTTAGCAAATGGCTGCAATATAACAAAGAGTGAAAAATTTAAGGGGGTCTGAATACTTTCCGTACCCACTGTGTATGTATGTGTGTATATATATATATATATATATATATATATACACACACACACAAATGTTTTGCCTTTTATTTCTGGGTTTACAATCACTTAAGTCATCAATTCAGAAGTAAACTTACACAAACCTAATTCCCAGCGTGTACATTGTATGGCTCCCTAAAAAAAAGTCGTTCTGGTTGGAGTTCTACTTTAGGTTTATCTATTGGTTTAAGATAGGCAGGGTATCCGTGCTCTCTAGGCAGAAAAGCAAAAACTTACTCTAGTTTTAACTCTCAATGTAATAACCATATTGGAAGAAAGGCTGTAAGAAAGGGAATCGCCATTTGCATGAACCTAGTCCTAGATCCAGCTGTCTTCCATTGACTGCATCATAAGACTGTCGCAGCAGAGAACGTTCTTTTCAGAAGCCATATTAGGAGACAATACACCACTGATCATATCTCCTCATTTGTGATGTATCCTATCCTGTTCCCAGCTCATATCAACCTCCTCCTTCCTCACCTAATAATCCCCCCCCCCCCCCCCCGAAAAAAAAAAAACCCAAAAAATGGAATTGCACTGAAATTTGCGCTTTTCTCTGATTGTTGTACACTACATAACTTTTCTTGATAAGAAATGAATATGCAGTCAACATCGTTCAGCATGACCGGTTTGGTGGTGGGTCAGTGATGGTCTGGGGAGGCATATCCACGGAGGGACGCACAGACCTCTACGAGCTAGACAATGGCATTCTGACTGCCATTAAGTATCAGGATGAAAACCTTGGACCCTATGCTGGTGCAGTGGGTCCTTGGATCTTCCTGGTGCATGACATTGCCCGGCTTTATGTTAGCGAGAGTATGCAGCCAGTTTGTGGAGGATGAAGGAATTAATACCATTGAATGCCTCACATGCACGCCTGACCTAAATCCAATAGAGCACCTCTGGACCATTATGTCTCGGTTCATCTGATGCTGCAAGGTTGCACTTCAGTCTGTTTAGGAGCTCAGGGATGCCCTGGTCTAGATCTGAGGGGAAATACCCCAGGACACCATCCGTCATCTCATCAGGAGCATGCCTCAACGTTGTTCAGGTATGCTAAAAGCACGTGGGGGCCATACAAACTACTGAGTACCATTTTGAGCAATGAAATTTCAGCAAAATGGACTAGTCTGCTGCATCATTTTTTTTCACTTTGATTTTTGAGGTGCCTTTGAATTCAGCCCTCTGTAGGTTGATAGTTTTCATTTGCATCAAACGATGTGGCATCCTTTCCTTCCTAACACATTAATTTTCCCCTTTTGAGATCTGATGTGTTTTCAAAGTGTCCCTTTAATTTTTTTGAGCAGTGTATTACATTTTAGGGTTTAGATACTTTAGATACTTTAACAGTTCTCTCAGACTAAGGGTCCTTTCACACTGTCCGCTCCGTCGGCGGAGTCCGTTATGCTCAGCGGGGGATCGATCTGCCGATCCCCGCTGAGCAGGCGGATGACAGCTCTGTGTGCGAAGACGGGAGCTGTCAGGTCCCCGCTGCCCTCCATGGGGAGATTGGATGAGAACGGATCGCCTGTCCGTTCTCATCTGATCCCATCTGATCCGATCTGCTGGACGGATGGAAAATAGGGTTTTCATCCGTCTGGATTTCATGGACAGGATCAGATTGGATAGCAGCGGGTGTCAGCGGACATGTCCCTGCTGACATCCGCTGCGCCATAGGGATGCATGGAGCATCCGTTCAGGTCTTCCTGAAAAACTGATAGGCGGATCTGATCGGATCATTCGTGTGAAAGGGGCCTTACATAAAATAATAAAGTCCCCTTTATTTTTTTCTTGGTTTCATCTCAGAAATCCACTCACAGCAAATACATGTTAAAGTGATTGTTAAGTCTCATTATACTTACCTGCTCTGTGCAGTTGGTTTTGCACAGAGTGGCCCAGATCCTCCTCTTATTGGGTCCCTCTTCTGTGCTCCTGGCCCCTCCCTCCTGGTGAGGTCTCCCACAGCAAGCTGCTTGCTATGGGGGCACCCGTGCCAAGTCACAGCTCCCTGTGTCCATTCAGACACAAAGTCATGACCTGGCTTCATCCCCTCTCTCTCCTGATTGGCTCCTGCTGTTGTCAAAATCACTCAGCCAATCGTGCCACACTGCTGTCTCAGCCAATGAGGAGGGGAGTCCTGGGCAGCTGAGAAACTCCAGTAACATCGCTGGATAAAGATGGGCTCAGGTAAGTATTAGGGGGGCTGGGGATGCTGCACACAGGTGTTTTTTTTTTTTTTTTTTTGCATTAAGAATGCATTAAAATAAAAAAACCTTCTGCCTTTACAATCCTTTTAAGGGCCCATTTACAGTCATGTATGCACATTGACACGTTTTCCTTAATACATGGACCTGCTTTGTGGTAGGTCAACCAATTTAATTTCTTATGGGTCCCCAATGAGCATCTAAGCACTACAACTTCTTTTCCTAACGCAGCACAGCACGTTTTCTGAGGCATGCGTTGTGAATATGTGTTTGGAACCCATTAGAAATTAATGGGAGCACCAACAAAACATATCCACAACCCGTGTCTCAATGCATGTTGGCATACATTATAATGCATACACATATATATATATATAAAGCTAACCTAAACAGGCTGCAGAATATCTTAAAGTTCTCTCTAGAATAACTCCTACACTGATTGGCCATTTTACTGTGCTCTTTTCTACAATATGTGCCTTAGTGTATTGTTCCTATGCAGCAGAGAGGTACGAGAGCAGCCAGAATAACTGAAAATATTGAAAAGGATAATGCCATGTATTATCGACACAATATTGTATGAATGGTCATTGTGAAGCAGCATTTTGGTGACCATTGCACTGCATGGCAGCGATTGACAGTCGGCACAAATATAGCTGTGTGCTCTGAATTGTGAATTGCAGCTTGGTGCCTGGTGATTGGAAACATGCCCATGTTAAGTCATGTTTACTGGCAGTCGGCCACGGCAGAAGCATAAAAAAACACATCACAATGCCAGCCCCTCTGCACATAATTACACTGTTTTAGCGTCCTGAAAAAATTAAAGAGAATCGCTGCAATTAAATTCCAATTAATGCTTCAAGATAAAAAAAACCTTTCGAAAAAGGAATTGGTAAAAATAATTGAAACTAACAATGGACAGAAATGCCTCAATGGGAAGTCTATAAATACTACTTCTACAAGCATATGTGAGCCAGGATTGTAGCCAGGAGTGAAAGAATTAGATGCAGACTGATAGTAAACTGCTTTTCAGTATACAGTATATTCCAGTGTGCACATCAGTGGGTGCAATACCTATGTCCTTCATGCCAGAGAGAAGATCTTTGAAATAAGTCTTCATGATACCTACCTTGTGTCTGTGCTCCTCTAATATGCTGTTTCACTCATGTTCCATAACTCTACTGACTGTGAACTATGCAATACTCAATAGCTCCACCCTCTTTCCCTTAAGGCTAACTGCCTTTGTGATCTACCTTAACAGGCTTGGGAAGGCAACAAAAATGTATCTTTCTCTTTCGTTCATTGACGGACACAGCTCCTGATTTTTCATAACTGCCCCCTACAGGAGTAGGATACTAGGCAGGAAAAAGCTTGACTACGCCATGTGCACTACGGCACTCAGGTTTTTTTTCTACCCAGTAAGGAGTAAGGGCCTAGTTCCGTGCTGGGATCTCTGGTCCTGGCTATTTTTGTTTTTTTCTTTTTGAATGTAATTTTTTTCTATCATTGTTATTTTGTTCCTGTGAGAATCTACAATCTATTGCCGGACTGGGAGACGGACTGCATAATCTAGATCCAGAGAGTCCGCCCAGTCTGACCAGCAAGTGCTGGCTGGCCGCAGCTCCGTGCTCGGTTGGCTGCAACATAGTCCCACTGGACAGGAGCTGGCCTGCGAGTTAAATGTCTCGCGAGCAAGCATACGACCTGGCCTCGGCCTGAATTGCAGCGTTCGTTCTGGCTAACAGCCACCCACATTCTGATGGAGCTGTGGTCTGTCCGGAGCGGTGCCCACTCTGTTCCTGGTATGGTAAGTAGCGGTTCCCCCTCTACTCCTGGATGGTTTTGGGGTGGATGTGGGCCCCTCCCTGGGACGGTGGGAACCCCAGGTTCCCCTCCTTCCCCCCCCCCCCAGCCCCTCTAAACTTTCGGTGTTCATTGTAGGTCTTTTGACACCCCCCCCCCCCCCCCCCGGTGTGAGGTTGTGTGCTGGCCTTCGCCACATGCTCTAAAGAGGGGGCTTGTTGGAGTTGCTGCTGACCAGGTTTTTCCTGGTGCACAATGGGGGGTTGAGCAGGGTTCCCTGCCACCCTGGGTGTTGGTGACTGGGGCAGGGATGTCCTCTGGGTGGTTGGGCTGGGGGAGCAGATTGTTTAGGGTCCGCGCCTCACGCGGCTGGATCCAGCCAATAATTTAGGCTGCGGCTTTGCGGCCTACTGGTTGGAAACTATGTGGTGCAGCCCCTGTAGCCAGTGCCTCCCATTTGGACATCTGCCCTCCTCTCCACTGCCCCTGGGTGGTCGACTTCGCTGGCGTTCGCTTCCAGGTAGCTGGGCGCCAACAAAAATTTAGGCCGCAGCCTACTAGGCCATGTGGCCAAGTCGGGTGCCTCTTGGGGGACGACCCCAGTGAGTTTGGCTGAAACCCTCACTCTTCCTTTGGGCACCTGCCTAACTGGGATCCATGCACTTGTGGCTTGGCCTCCACGAAAAGTTAGGCCGCGGCTTGCAGCCTGCTAGGCCATGCGGTCAGCTTGGCGCATCCCTTGGAAGGGGTGGCGCTGTGGGGGTGGTTCATTTTTTTATGACAGCCTTGCTGCTATTATTGTGTGGGGCACCCGCCTCTTCTTAGCGTTGTGGGACCATCAGGGCACCCTGCCTGCCTGTCCCCATCACAATGGGTGGCCCCCTTTTTAAGGGGGCTATTTCCTACTATGCAGGCCTTCATAGAGGGGCTCGAAGGGAGAGCCCCTAGTCCCCTTTTTGTGGGGTCCAGTAGGTGGTTCATTGGTGGGCCATGGGTCGGCGTACCCTTTGTGGGATCACAGTCGGCGGCCCTCCCCTGATTGTAATATCAGATCCTGAAACTGTTTCGCCCGCCACGGACGTGAGTCACCCTGCTGGGTTTGTTGTCCACGCACCCTGAGTGCTCAGATAGCGAGGATGATTCCTCTGCTCCTCTAGCCGTGCATGAAAAGGTGCTGGTGGATGCACTGTTAGTGTTAGTGCGTAAAATTTTGCACCCACAGGCTCTCCAAAGCGGCGAGGGTGTTCCCTTTTCCGCTTACTTTGACAACATGTCACAAAACACTGGGGTTGTTCAAAACACAGTGGTTCCTAAGCATTTTTGCCTTGTTGTATCCTTATGAGCATTAACTGCTTAAAAGGTGGACGGTCCCACCTGTAGCAAACTCTTCAGTTTTCCGGTTGAATAAAGCTACCTTCATTCCGATTGAGTAGTCCCTAGCCTTTACAGATCCAGCTGATAGGAGGACGGAGGCTCTGGCCCGCCATATGTTTGCTTTTGCGGGTTTGGCATTTAGGCCGGTATTTACTATTGCCCTGGTGTCGCAAACTCTGACCAAGTAGGCTACATTTTTACGCTGGGACCTGGAGGGGAAACCGCTTCCCCCTGTCTTGCAGAGCTGGTGGATCAGCTGTTCCAGGGGCTACAGTTTTATCTGCGATGCTTCTTTGGATGCTGCTCTTTTGATTTCTAGACTGTCTGTATCAGTCAGCAGTGGTCCTTCGGGGTATTATCTGGATAAAATGCTGGTCTGCGGACTAGACTTCTAAGAAGGCCTTCTCTGATCTTCCCCTTGTAGGGGATCGCCTGTTTGGAGCTTCCTTGGATGACATCGTTCAGGGTGTCACGGGGGGGGGGGGGGAAAGAGTACTCTTCCGCTGGCTACCAAGTGCAAGGGGCCCTGTCATAGGCGTGGGCCATTCTCCTCGGCTCATGAGGTTTTTTGTCCCTCAGGGTCCCAAGACAAGGGATCAAAAGTCAGGGACTCCACCGAAGGTTCCAAAAATACCTGGTCTGGCAAACCATGAGTGGGCTCTTCCAGACCTGTGGACAAGGCTGCTTCTGCATGAAGGGGCCCCCTCACCCGTATCTGGGGTGGGGGGATTTCTTTGCGGTTTTTAAGGACCAAGGACCTCCCTGATACAGGACGAGTGGGTCCACAAAGTTATCTAGTCAGGCTACAAGATCGAGTTCGGTCTTATCCTCTGGAAAGGTTCTTCTTTTCCAACTTGCACTTCCAGATGGCTTACAGGGTCTCTTTGGGGCAGTGCAAGACTTTAAAGGGTGATTGTTCCGGTCCCGACTTCGAAATTTTTTTCGAAGGCAAGCTATGTCCAATTCTGGACCTCATGGCGCTAAACTGCTTTGTGCGGGTACAGAAGTTTCGCATGAAGTCTATTTGCACGGTATTGGCGTCTCTACATTGGGGGGTTTTATAATGTATCGCTGTATCGACATCAAGGATGCCTACCCGCACATGCTAATATGTGGCGGTCACCAGCGCTTCCTCCGTTTTGCCGTGGGCGAGGAGCAGTATCAGTTTGTGGCGCTGACCTTCGGTCTTGTCTCCACTCCTTGGTTCTTCACAACAGTTTTGGCCTCCTGTGCTGGCATTGTTCGAGTCAGCGGAGGATCGTGGTACTGGGGTACCTGGGTGATTTTCTTCTGCGAGCGGAGTCTCCGAATGTTCTGATGGACATCTGGAGATTACTCTGCGAATTCTGAGGGAGTTCGGTTGGATTCTGAACCTTCAGAAGTCTGCTTTGGTTCTGTCCTCAAAAACTGGACTATATGGGTCTGACTCTGGACTCGGCTCCAGCCAGTGTGTTTCTTTTGAAAGAAACTGAAGAGCCGCTGCTTGTTTTCTTATTAACATGCTGGTTCTATGGGTGTTCTGATAACCCACTAGCTCACAGACCTGGAGCAAGTATGTAGATCAAGAAATTCAAAGGTCCCTGCCTCAAATATTTGTGGATCAATTATTCAAAATATTGAAGCAGAGGCTTAACATCCCTGCAACTAGCATTTGCAGAGCGAGTAGTCAGCCATCAGCCTTTTATGTTGTAAATGTTTCAGTTATGGACTTCTGCTGAACTCTGCTGAAATTTTGCTGAGGACAGATGTCATCAGGGGCAAACTGGCAACTTTCAGCCAAGGGGGCAAGTACAAACCAGAGGCCAATTGTGCAGCGACTCTGCCCTGCTCCCACTGTCCCTCTTCCTGTCCTCCTCCTGACCCCCACTCCAGGTACTCTCTACTCACTGGCTGAATCCTGGTTCCCGACCTGGCCAGCAGGGGGCAGTTTGGGGGAGCTGGGACAGCATGGTTGGGGCTGGCCGGGAGGTGGAGAGTCTCCAGCGTGTCATTAAGCTGGCCTCTGCTCAGACACAGTTTACACCATCCATGCTGGGGAGGAGGCTTGCGCTCTGTCCTTGTCTTCAACCCGCATTCAGTAGGTCAGAAGCAGGGACTTTTTACTTCTCTTCACCAGGAATCCTTTAGGCATGTCTGTAGCAGAAGCGCTGCAGCCTTTTTACGGGGCATCAGAGTGCCCCAGGGGGCAATTGCCCCTCTGCCCCCTGGCACAGTCCTCCCCTGGATGTCATGTGTACACTTGTATGGACCCAAGTGACCGTTCTATAAACAGATTTTCCATCCTGCTTATACATACTGACCACAGGCACAATGGAGGGGGATTTACTAAAACTGGAGCATGCAAAATCTGGTCTAGCTGTGCATAGAAACCAATCCCCTTCCAGGTTTTATTGTCAAAGCTTAAGGCCCCTTTCACAATGATGGATCTATAAGGTCCGTCTATCAGTTTTTCGGGTGGACCCAACCAGACCATCCATAGTTTTCTTTGGAGCAGCGGATATTAGTGGACATGTGTCTTCTGACACCCACCGGCATCCAATCCAATTCTGTCTGCTAAGAACAGACGGGGATCTGCTCCCCATCCATCCTGCAGATTGGATTGGATGACAGACAGATTGAAATGGACAGGCAGTCTGTTTCCATCCAACCATTCCATTGAGGACAGCGGGCTGTGTCTGCTCTGCATAGCAGAGCAAACACGGACCTATCATCCACCTGCTCAGCAGGGATCAGCGGAGAGATCCCCCACTGAGCAGGCAGATCCTCTTGGCTAACATGCACAGCTGTACTAGATTCGAAATGCTCAATTTTTAGTAAATCTCCCCCAATATGTCTTCACCAAATTATTATTATTAGTATCCTTTAGTCCTGTGCTGATGACAGCCAATAGTTTACGCAATATATTACTATGGATAATTGTATGTATACATTTTGAATGTTCTTCCTGAAGCTTTTAAAAAAAGTTACATATTTTTGTTTACAGACCTTTTAAAAAATAATTGCTGTAGCTACGTATGTGCACATTCCATAGTGATCTTTAAGATCCTGCAATTCAACCATTAGCTTAATTAGTGTGCTATACTGCTTATGTAGCGCTTTAATTTGGAAGCCCACATCCACCTCTATTATAAATTCATTTTTTTTTCTATATCTGCTAAATATAACTCTTTCTCCACTGTAATATCTGGGTATTTTAATGAAGTTGAAAGTATCTGATTAACACAATGCAAGATGCATATGTTTTCTGAGAAAGTTTAATCTGTAGATACCGAGCAGAGTGTTATGCAGCTAGGACTTTGTATACTTCGCTATAATTTATAACTTAAAATTTAAGTTAGTAGGATAATGTAGCTTTCAAGTTTGATTGGGTAACAGGAGCTTCAGATATATATTTTCCCCTGTCATCCGCTAGTACAGTTGGTACTGTTGCAAACTATACAACAGTATTCTCAAGAAACTATTGAATTTTGATTGCCAGATCTAAGGAACTACTCGCTCCCACTTGCCTCCTGTGCACAGCCAGCAGTCCTCCATGTCATCTTTGGATTGTTGCGCTCTTTTTGGGCCTGGGCCCCTTAATATCTCATCAAATTAAAGTTCCTAAATTCAGTCAAAATTTTTTTTTTTTTTAACCACTTAAGCCCCGGAAGATTTTACCCCCATTCCGACCAGGGGGTATTTTGCGATTCGGCACTGCGTGACTTTAACGGACAATTGCGCGGTCGTGCAACGCTGTACCTAAACAAATTTGGCGTCCTTTTTTTCCCATAAACAGAGCTTTCTTTTGGTGGTATTTGATCACCTGTGCAATTTTTTTATCACGCGCTATAAACAAAAAAAGAGCGTCAATTTTGCAAAAATAGCAATATTTTTCACATTTTTTTATATGAAATTTCCCCCCAAAAAATGTAAAAATCAAAATTTTTTTAACATTTTCGGCCAATTTGTTTTATGCTACCTATGTTTGGTAAAAGGTAAAAAAAATCGCAAAAAGCGTATTTTGATTGGTTTGCGCAAAAGTTATCGTGTTTACTAACAAAGGGAAAGATTTTTGTCATTTTTGTTGTTTTTTTTTTAACGCGTAATGGCGGCGATCTGCGATAATTTTTTTTTTGCGGTACTGCGACATTGGGGCGGACAGATCGGACCCTTGACTGACATTTGTGACACTTTTGGGGTTACCAGTGACATTTCTACAGTAATCAGTGCTATATATATGCACTGTTACTGTAAAAATACACTGGTAGTGAAGGGGTTAACTTTATTTGGGAGGGAGGGGCTGTGTGTATCCCTAGGGGCGTGCTTTCTACTGTGATTGGCTGTGGCTTGAGCTGTAAGGACACTGATCAACGGATCTACATACTAGATCCGTGTGATCAGTGTCTTTACAGCGAGGAGAATGACAGGTGGCTTGTTTACACAAGCTGCCTGACATTCTCCCTCTCCCCCGCCGAGTGACCGGCGGACATCGGGTCCGCTGGTCACACGCGCGGGGGGGTCCGTGACCACGCGGGAGCGCGCCCGCTCCCTAGACCCTCACAAGCTAGTGACGTAGCCCTACGTCACTTTGCCTGTGATGGGCTGACTGCCGACGTAGATCGGCGTTAGGCAGTCGGCAAGTGGTTAAACCAGCACAAGGGACAACCGTTATTACTATCACTGTGAAGTGTCCCTTGTGCTGATGGCTGCTGTTTTAGTTGAAATTCTCTGTCTTCCAGTCCCCCCTACCCCCCTCAGTGGTAATCTTCCAGTCCTACAGGGGTTAATATAGCTGAGGGACCTCTGACAGGCACTCATCAAGAGTATTGACTATGCCTGCTCTTTAATGCCTCCTCCTCTACTTACAGAAGCTGTACAGTACTGTACTATAGCTTCCATGAATGAAAAGTGATCTATGAATTAAAGTTGGGAGGGTGAATGAAAGGCCAACCTCCATCATTCATAGATTGTTTAATTGATGGCAATTATAGCACGGCTTCTGCGAATGGAGGAGGGTGGCACTGGTCAGCACTCCTAAAGGTGTCAGCTTTCAGGACAAGGGACATTTCACATTAATAGTAAGTACAGTCCCTTGCACTGACTTTTTGTTTTTAAAAAAGTTTGACTAAACTTAGACTTTAGGTTTACGTTTTTTTTTTTTTTTTATTCATTTAAACGGCACAAGGTACAATTATTACATTGAATGAGAAATGTCCCTTGTGCCAATGGTTGCTCTGTTCGTGAAATTTGCATTCCTCTGTGCCCCCCCCCCCTCCCCCCAGGTACCCATGAGCTGTGATCTGTGAGGGTTAATAAAAGTTGCTGAACTTGCCACAGTTACTATTTAAAAGTGCTGACTATATCCACTTTTTATACGCTCCTGCTCCATTCATCAAAATCTATACTATTGCTTCCCATAATGAAAATCCCTGAATGGAGGAGACGGCCCTTTCATTCATCCACCCTCCTTTTCATTGAGCTCTCTTCTGGATGCTACAGTACAGCTGTTATGAATGAAGCAAGGGGGCCGAAACAGCATAGTGGAAACTTTTGACAGGTGCCTATGACAGGTCCATTGGCTCGTAATAACCCATGCTGCACCAGAAAATCACAGCTGCAGAAGTATCAGGGGTGTGATTGGGGGGGGGTCTGGTCATCAGAAAAATTAGGATTTCACCGAACAAAGCATCCACTAGCATAAGGGACACATCTCATTCAGTGTAAGTACAGTCCCTTGTGCACTAGACTCTTGCTTTAAATTTTGAGTACAGTTTTTAAATTAATCTTGCCTATTAAAATTGAAAGCTACTTAAAGGGAACTTTGCACTCTAGGCAAGGCCCTTTTTTCATGTGTTCCCCTGCCCCCTGTACTGAAACACTGAGTACCAGTTAAAATAAAAATATCTGTAGGGGGAGAAAAGCTAAACAATATACTTGTAAGAGGGGCTTCATAGTTGGCTGCTTTCAATGCCAAAGCACACGTCCTTACCCTCTCTCCAGCCCTGCTAGAACACTGTCCTTCCTGCTAAAGGCCTTCACACAACATTCCCAGCCATAATCCTTTACATCCCCCAGGAAGAAATGTTCACACAAGAAATAGTTTGCTGAACTTGGCTGGTGGTGTCCAGGAATCTGTTTTGCAGTCACATCACAAGGACATGCATTCCAAAGTCACAATTTAACACCGTCAATCACATTTAGTGGATGATCCGCAGTAGTCACAAGTGAAAGCACGTTCAGCACTTTAGCAGCCATCTCCCTTTTTATGCTCTCCTCTGCTCAGTGTCATTAGTACTTGCATAGAATTAGAAGAGGTGGCTACACCCTGCAACCAGATACTGTATATTGTTTTTTTATTTAAAAAATGGCAGTTAAAACCGCACAGGAATCCAGGGAAGTTGATGCATTTCACACGATATGTGAAAGCACTGTATCGTGTGAAACGCGTTCACTTCCCTTGAATCCTGTGCTGTTTTACCTGTCCGTTTTTAAATAAAGAACACCTCTTCTAATTCTTTGGTCTGTTATGGAGGCAATCCAGTCTAGTACCCGCTGAAAGTGGAACAGTGATGGTGTTGGCTTTTTTTTCTTACCTGGAGAGGTGTTTCCCTTCCATTAGTACTCTTAGGACTGTGCTCTTTGTCATCACCTGTTTGCTAGGTACATTTCTCCCAGGAATCCTCCAGGGAAGCAGCCTCACACAGATCCCCTGCATGGCCTAAAAGGCCTTTTGCAATCTTCCCTAGACCCCACCTCCCTAAGGGACAGAATGACTACAGCCGGCTCCTGCTATGCACTGTTCCACTCCACCCGGTATTGGTACTGTTATGTACTGTTCCACTCCACCCGGGCTCCTACCCTGTCCAGGGCCTAGGTGTGCTGGATACATTCTCCAGATGTGGGTGCTTAACTCCCATGCCCCAAGACCTTCCCTACCTATATATGGGTGCTAACTCACCACTGACCTCATAGGTGTGTGCAGGGGGTGTGCTTGGGCACACCCTAATCACTATGTGTGGTGCCAATTCACCCTACTGCCTGACCCCCCCCCCCCGCCGGCTTCCCTCCTCTCCCCCCGGCTGCTGCAGAGGATGTTTCATGATGAAGAGTGGGGAAAGGGCTAGTAATTATGTAATTCTTCCTTTGCTTGAGCGCACATTTGCTCCCTGTGTCCATTCATAACTGAATCATAGTAAACTGTGTTTACTATGCTTCAGATTGTGAATGAACAAGAAGCCACTCAGCACTGAGCACTTCCCATTCATTTACTGCCCAGTGCAGCTAAGGCTGCAGGTAAATACGTGTGTTTGAGCTTTGGGGTGCACACCCTAATGCATGGGTGTCCAACCCTTTGCCTTCTCTGGGCCACATTGAGTGTAGAGAAATGTTCTCGGGCCGCATATAAAATATATACTGTAGTTAAGATATATAAGTAATAAAAGACTGCCGCGCCCTTACGCCCCCCCCCGCACTAATTTAACACAACTAGAGGATGATCAAATTGAATGGAATCAGTATGCAGAGGTTTACTTCTTCTGAGAGATATTAAAGGAACACTCTAACCACCATGACCACTTCAATAATTTGAAGTGGTCATGGTGGTAGGAGTCAGAAACACTGCACATGCTGGGATATTTACAGTTATGTGCTGGGGGATAGTTGCACCCCTAGCACATATGACTTAGGCACCCAGAACATTTTACATCCTTATTCATACATGTATGAACAAGGACATGACAAAACACAGCTAGTTATTAAAAAAACATATTGCAACAATTTTCACACGCTAATGCACATAGCTTTTCTACTTATTTTGCAGACTGCTGGCAGTTACTGCAGGAGGGTACTGCTGGTGCGGTTACTGCTGGCGGGTAATGCTGGCACTGCTGGGGGGTAATGCTGGTCATGACACCGGGTACTGCTGGAGGAAGCAGCGGCTCCAGTAGAAAGCAGAGCCGCTGATACCTGTATGGCTCCTGTCACAAGCGGAGTGCATTGCATATCACTCTGCCTGTGACAGAGCCGGAACTATACAGGAAGCAGCGGCTCTGTTGCTGACTGCAGACATCCTAGGTCTCCCGAAGCAGCCAGGAGATCACACGGCACTTGCAGCCTGTCGTGCTCATCCAATGCAGCCTGATCAGTGCCCATCCAATGCATGCCTCACCAGTGCATGCCCATCCAATGCAGCCTGATCAGTGTCCATTCAATGTAGCCTCACCAGTGCATACCCATCCAGTGCAGCCTCACCAGTGCCTGCACATCCAATGCAGTCTGTAATGAAGAGAGAGGAGAGCCACTGGATTACACAGAGCGGGGATTTCCTGCTTACCCGGCGACCACTGTCATATGAAGTCCTGCCTCCTGGACTGGCTCCTATGAGAGACATCACCAATGTGCTGTCTTTCACAGGAGCCTGTCCAGGAGGCGGGGCTTCATATGACAGCGGCCGCTGGGTAAGCAGGAGATACCCGCTCTGTTTGTAATGCGGCATCGCTCGCCCTCCCCTTCCCTCCGAGGCAGCCTCTGCCTACAGTTAGTTGGAAGCCGCTGTGGTCATGCCCCCGACTCGACTTCCTTCCAGCAAAAAAAAATTAAAAGTTGTCAGGGGGCAGTGGGCCGCATTGCCTGCGGTTCTGGGTCGCATGCGGGCCACAGGTTGGACATGTCTGCCTTAATGCAATAGGCTACGCGCCCCTATGACTGACCTTATTGTGGGAGCGCTCTACCTAGAAGGGGCCTAGCACCTATAAAACTGTCTGCTGAGATATAACACTATACTGGCACAGAGCCACCTAGTGGCAAAGTAGCTAACTGCACTTACCTACTTACTTTTCCTCCGGCATCCATAGTGAAGTGGGTAATGTCATAATCCTGCGGATGTGATTCTGGGGAATTGTTAGTATTCCAAATTTCACAAGAAGATGCTGCAGCATAATGCAGTATTATCTGGTCCGTTACATTTGGGCTACTCTTAATTTTGTACATCTCACCAGAAGGAGGCTAACCTCTACCTAAACACTGTAAGACTGTAAGTGAAAGCTGGGGGAATAGTGCGCATATTATTATCATCTAACTTTTTTTCCCTTCATTTATTTATTTATTTTTTGCTCAGCATTTCAGCAAGGGGGAGAGAACAATTAGAGCCCATTCACACTAGCGCGACTTGTGAGGCAACTTGTGTTGCCCCAGGTAGCTTGACATAACAAAAGCAATGTTAATCAATCAGTGCCGTCTTAATTGGCACTACTGAAGTTGCTCCGACTTCAGAAAAGGGTCCTGTACTACTTTGATGCGACCTGTGATCCGACTGTCCCATATACTTCAATGGGAGTTGCCTCCTTATCTTAATTGACACGACTTGTTATCAGACTTTCCAGGAAGAAGAAAGAGATTAGCCAGGCATTCCCCACAGACAAAGTCGCCTGTCTCTTCAAAGTAGTGCACAAGTCTCTTCCAAGTCTCTTCCAAGTCTCTTCCAAGTCTCTTCCAAGTCTCTTCCAAGTCTCTTCCAAGTCTCTTCCAAGTCTCTTCCAAGTCTCTTCCAAGTCTCTTCCAAGTCTCTAAACAAGTCTCTAAACAAGTCTCTTCCAAGTCTCTAAACAAGTCTCTTCAAGTCACGGGGCGACTTTCTGGTAGTGGTAGTGTGAACCGGCTCTTAATAAACAGGCTTCATTTTTGAGGTGCAAGGTTCGCGTTAATTGCCTAGAGTAAAAATAGAGAAACACTTGCTGTAGCATAAATGCCAGTTTAACAGCAACAACAACTAGCTTTCCAAAGTCTGTCCACATTGACTTATAAATAGTACTGGTGGTTATTAGTTGATCTTCTACTGTGATTAGCTGTCACAGAAACAATTCTTTGTTTAACCTGCTGGTGGCAGTGTGCTTCTGCAGTATGCTGAATAGGGTCCCAATGGTCACATGCTGGCATCCTCTTACAGCCAGTGGACCTTTAAAAGTGCATGAACTTGTCAAGATATCAACTTTTTTGAGTCTCTGCACACCAGCACTGGGAGTGGGAGGGAAAGAAAGAGACTTAGACTATGCAGCATACATTTATGCTGACAGGAGGAGAAAGCAGAGAGGATAAAGTTGATGACCTACCAGTATTTTGCTGCTCCTTTATTGTATAGTAAGAAAGTTTTGAGTGTGCAGTTTTTTTCAAATGTACCCCCAGCAGGTTTTTAGAACTAAAAATGGAGCTCTAGCTGCAATACTTATTTCCTCTCTTGCTCAGTCCCTCACAGACTCAGTAATTCCTTTTTGTCACTAGATGTCCTTAGTGTTCTCAGTCTTCCATGTTGAATGACATTCTGCATAATTCAACCCAGAAAACTGAAGATATACTGTGAGTGCAGGGTAATCATACACCCCTCACCATAAGGGGGTCACTATTGCACTCTGGACTTGCAGATAATTAATGTGTAGAGAGTGGTGCTGCTATCAAAACTTTACCCCTCTCTGCATCTTTGAGCAAAATGAGGAGAAATTGAAGGAATTGTTTGTATTTATTGAGCCATAGTGCTTTAACCACTTGCCGACCAGTCACGTTGACTGTACTGCGGCAAAGTGGCTCGATTCCGTCCAGCGACGTAGACCTACGTCGCTGGACTCCTCCCCCTGTAGGCGGCGAAAAAATCGCAGATCGCCGCCATTACTCGTTAAAAAAAAAAAAAAACACCAAAAATGACAGAAATCTTTCCCTTAGTTAGTAAACGCAATAACTTTTGCGCAAACCAATCAAAATACGCTTATTGTGATTTTTTTTTTACCAAACATAGGTAGCAGAAAACAAATTGGCCAAAAATTTAAAAAAAATTAGATGTTTACATTTTTTTGGGGGGAATTTCATATAAAAAATGTTAAAAATATTGTTATTGTTATTTTTTCAAAATAAACGCTCTTTTTTTGTTTATAGTGCAAAAAGTAAAAATCGCACAGGTGATCAAATACCACCAAAAGAAAGCTCTGTTTGTGGGAAAAAAAGGACTTAAATTTCGTTTGGGTATGGCGTCGCACAACCGCGCAATTGTCAGTTAAAGTCGCACAGTGCCAAATCGCAAAAAGTGGCCTGGACGTAAGACAGCAAAATCCTCCGGTGGTAAAGTGGTTAGGTAAACCTGTCATGTTAGTAATGTGAGACTGTCATAGCTGACCTCTATCTTGAAATAATCCTTGCCTGGCTTATACACAGGCTGCCTTGCTTTAACACTTTGAATTACTGATGCAGAAGTAGTATCCAAGTTATATATCATTATCTGAAGGAACAGCAAGCTGTGCCAAGCTGAGCGTAGCAAGTTGAATCAAAAACGGATTTATTAAAAACATCAGCCAATTGGCCACTCGCATAATATAAAGATCAATGAGCTTGTTAATAAAGGAGTCCGTGGTCACTCAGGGAATCCCTGGGATGTGTCACAGCGGGTTCAGCTGTGTTCCGGCAGGGTATATGGATTGGCTGGCCAGTATCCTGTCTCGCAGTACGGGAACCAGCCTGGAACGCACTCGGAGCCATACCGGATGTGATGTCAAGATGCGTCTCTGTCCCTGCCATCCTCTTCTCTGTCTGTTCATATATCATTGTCTGCATACTTGTACTATGTCAATGACCCAACAAATGTAAAGCAGGCCACAATGAAATTTGGCTCGATCAGCAGAGAACAGTCATATTTCGATCAGTATGTGGCCATCCCTCCTCAACAGAAGTCCATTATTGGGTGCAGCTGCTAATCAGTGTATTCTGACAGGGGGAAGTCCTCCATCCACCTCTCTTTTTTTTTTTTTTTTTTTTCCAATAAAAGCTTTATTGAGAAAATTAGTCAACAGTAACAAATAATGATGTAAACAGTATGGTAGCATATCAGCATAAAATATTTAGACGTTTCAGTACATAATAATTGAGGAATATGTAATATTAGCGTTGTACACTGACAAGTCTAGTACAGACAACAAGTAGGCAACCAACGTGACCAGTAATGGTGTAGATTGGTAAGGACCACTACACCAGGAGGCCTAGAAGGCCAGAAGGAAGGAAGAAAGAGAGAAGAAGAGGTAAGGATTGAAGAGAAAAGGAGTAAGATGGGTGAGAGTGAGGAGGTGATAAGAGCAGGTAAGAGGGTCGGGGGTTCTAATCAAAGTAATCTTGTAAAGTCATAGCAAAATTTCAATCTTTAGCTTATATGATCAATAAGCAAAGTGACAGTGGATCAAACTACAGTAAGGTCAAGTGTTAGATCCGATTAGTGTGGAATCATTGTGCGGAAATCAGCAGACAGTGTAAAAATCACCCAAGGTCTCCACATTTCATGAAAGGCAGCATCTGATTCTTTTCTAATAGCAACGGTCTCTTCCATATCATGTATAAGTTTTACCTTATCAGCCCAATCTTTGGCAGAAGGGGTGTTTTGTGTGTTCCATTGAATGGGTATTACCGCTTTGGCAGCATTTAGTAGATGCCTAACCAAGGAGTGTTTATATTGTTTATATGAGAGGCTGTTTACATGGAGTAGGCAACAGGCAGCATCAAGGACTATAGAAGTGCCAGTTATATGTTTAATAAGATCTATGATCCTGTTCCAGAAGGGTTTAATCAAATCACATGACCACCAAAGATGTGCAAACGTGCCTTTTTGTTTCAGGCATCTCCAGCAGCGATCGGAACGATGCGGGGACCAGGTTTGTAGCTTCACCGGGGTGATATACCACTGTGCCAAGATTTTAAAGGATGTTTCTTGAATTTTCGTGCTCAGTGAGCATTTGTGCGTAAAAACGCACGCTTTTTCCCATTTTTTGTCTGAAATTGAGCAATTTAACTCTTTTTCCCACATTATTTTATATTTGTCTGGAGTCTGTGTCAGATTGCACATAATCCATTTGTATGCTTGTGAAGTGGTTTTGTAACAAGGTGACTGGTCCCCACAAAGTTTTTCGAAAGCCGTAAGAGGTTTTGTTAGAGCAAGTCTGTTTTTGTGGTTTCGTATGAAGTCATGGATTTGGAGGTATTTCCAAAAAGAAATTTTGTTGTCCACAGGTCTACTTCTATTAAACTCCTCAAAAGATAGTACCTTATTTCCTTGAAAGCAATCTTTAACCCGTAAAATGGAATCTGATATGGGGGCCTCTGAATTTTTATAATTAAAGTCTGCGCCAGGTGGGAAATCTGGGTTGCCAATAATTGGCGTCATGGGGCCTGGACTCGTGGCTAGTTGGTGTCTGTTAGCTAATCCATTGAAGATTGATAGCGTGTTAAATATTAGTGGGTGATGCTTGACCTCGACAGGGTAATTAGAGGGGTCCGACCAGATCAGGTTTTGGGTTGGAAATTTCGAGCACTTCCTTTCTAAATCCACCCAGTCTTTTTGGTGAGCATGGCAATGCCAGTCTACTACCCTGGTAATATGAGTGGCATGGTAATATTTCATAAAGTCAGGTAAACCTAGGCCTCCGTTGGGTTTAGGTATGTGCAGTCTTTGTAATTTAATTCTGGGCTTTTTATGTGCCCATATAAACTGTCTCTGGGTATGAGCGAGGTTCTTAAAGAAAGCAGCGGGAATTTTAATGGGGAGCGCATGAAACAGGTAAAGCAACCTGGGTAGTATAACCATTTTTAATATTGCGGCTCTTCCGAACCAGGAAAAATTTTTAGAATTCCAGTTGTGTAGATCTCCCTTAATTTTCTTCAAAAGTGGTTCAAAATTCGCACCATAGAGGGACTCAATATGGGGGGTGAGCTTAATACCTAAGTATTTAAGGGATCTGGGTTCCCACTTATAAGGACAATTACTTTGAGTCATTTTTTTTAATTTATCGGACAGAGAAATATCCATGGCTTCCGATTTTGAGTGGTTAACCTTGAAATTGGACAAATAGCGAAAATCTCGAAATTTGAGGTTCAAATTAGGTATAGAAATATGGGGTTGGGTAATGTAGAATAGTAGGTCATCCGCATAAGCTGATACCTTATAATCTCTACCTCTAATTTGGAAACCATGAATCGCCGGTTCGGCATTTACATGTCTGATCAGGGGTTCTAGGGCTAAGATAAAGAGGATCGGAGAAAGAGGACATCCTTGTCTCGTCCCATTGTGCAGGTGTATGGGAGATGAAAGGATGTTATTAACTTTGACCTTTGCAATTGGGTCAGTGTATAGAGATCCGATCCAATTCATCATGTTATTGCCCAAACCTATGTGCTTACAAGTGGCCAACAGGTAGTCCTAGGCCACCCTGTCAAAGGCTTTTTCGGCATCTGTGGATAAAATAAGGCCTTCCAGTCCACCTCTACGAGTTTCATGGATCAGATTGAGGGATTTTATAATATTGTCTCTAGCCTCGCGGCCAGGCATAAAGCCTACCTGTTCAGGTCCGATGATAAGGTGCAGTAGGGGTCTTAATCTGTTGGCTAGAATTTTCGCTAAAAGCTTTACGTCAATATTTAAAAGTGAGATGGGTCTGAAGTTGGCGCAATCCGTTGGGTCTTTGTCCTTTTTTGGGATGACTGTTATATGTGCGGTGAGGAAATCTGCGGATGGTTTGGTTTGCTTAGAGAGGATGTTTAGTGCGTCAGTAAGGGGGGTCACTAACGTTGTGTCGAATGTTTTATAATACTGGGACGTTAGCCCATCCGGACCTGGACTCTTTCCATTTTTGAGGTCTTTAATGGCTGATTGGACTTCGGCTGGGGTAATGTCTTTTTCTAGCTCAGATATGTCTGAATGTTCCAGAATAGGTAATCCACTGTCTCTAATGTATCGTCGGATTAGTTGGTCCCTAGGTCCAACCAAGTCGGGGGGTCGAGCGTGGGGGGGTAGATTGTAAAGTTTTTCGTAGAACTGGCGGAATGAATCCGCAATGTTCTTGGAGTCATAGAATTTGCTATTGTTTTTGTCTCTGATGCATGGTATGTGTGAGGCTGTCTGTAAGTCTTTAAGCGCTCTAGCTAAGTACTTGCTACTCTTGTTTCCATGTTCATAGTAGATCGCCTTGTTTAGATATAAGGATCTTTTGGTCTTTTTATTTAAAATATCTGCTAGTTCGTTTCTGAGTCTGATCAAGTCTTTGTGTAGGGTCTAGGCTAATGAAAGCTTGTGCTGAGATTCCAAACGGGCAATGTTAGACACTAAATCAGAGATATGTTTGTCATTTTCTCTCTTTTTTCTGGCTCCGAACTTGATAAATTCCCCTCTGATCACACTCTTATGAGCCTCCCAAAGTGTAATCGGGGAGGTCTCAGGAGAAGTGTTTTCACGGAAGTAGTTTGACAGGGTGGCGTGAATGTCTGCCTTAATCCCTTGGTCAATTAAGAGAGATGGATTCAATCTCCAATTGAACACAGGCTTACAGTTCGAGTTAGATGAGATGGAGATTGATATCGGAGCATGGTCAGATATTGAGATGATTCCAATCTCAGCCCCCATCAAATCTGGTAAGTCTCTTTGAGTGA
The DNA here is from genome assembly GCF_965119305.1 of Pelophylax lessonae. Lineage (NCBI taxonomy): Eukaryota > Metazoa > Chordata > Amphibia > Anura > Ranidae > Pelophylax > Pelophylax lessonae. Next base: position 157,684,402 of record NC_138780.1, on the reverse strand, counting down.
TAAATATATGATCGATCCTTGCATACCTATCGTGTGGAGCCGAGTAATGTGTGTAGTCCTTCTCAGTGGGATGCAAGGTTCTCCAGGTATCGACTAGACACATAGATCTCAACATATCTTTAATTCTTTTCAACAATTTGAACGCTATGCAAGTCTTGCCAGAGGAGGTATCCTGTATAGGGTCCAGTGGGACATTGAAGTCCCCCCCCAGGATAACACAACCCGTGGCAAAGCTTTTAAGTTCAGATATGAGATTGTTGCAGAAAGACACGTGTGCTCTATTGGGGAAGTAGACGTTTGCCAATGTGCAAGGACGCCCATAAAGTGTACCCGAGAGGAAGATGAATCTGCCTTCCGGGTCTAGATATTGTTTTTCCAACACGAATGGAGCGTCCTTGCTCATCAATATTGCTACACCCTTTGTCTTGGCCAAGGGGTTTGATGCCTCGTATATTACCGTGAAGTATTTATCTGTCATTTTAGGGACAGCATTTTTTTTAAAGTGGGTTTCCTGAAGGAAAACTATTTGTGCTTTGCTCTTTTTGAGTTCGGTAAGAACTTTTTTCCTCTTTTCGGGGATATTAAGACCATTAATGTTGAGAGATATGATCAAGGGATGTCTACCCAGGTGTGAGAAAACCATGACTATATCTCGAGTGATGGGATGGGGATGGGGGGTAAGGGAAAGAAAGGACACAGAGAGGTAAGAGAAAAGAAATACAGAGAGGAAGGAAGTAAAGACAAATATCGTAGTAAGTGGGCGGTTGGGGAAAAAAGCCCAAACGCTCACTAATCAGCAGGCAAGATTGTACGTAAGTTATTTAGATATTACGGGGTTTCTGTGAAAAAATACAAAAAACCGACAAAAATGCCTTTTGGGGACAGCGGGAGAAGCGCAAAAAGGAGGCGTCCCACAAAACAAGGTAGATAACAAACAATAGGACATTTAGTCCAAACCCACACTATCGGCTCAATGAGCGAGTGCATAATGAGTAAAAAAAAAGAAAAAGAACTCTGCGGCCAAAAATAACATAGAGCGGGCCAACAAGAAAAACTGAATGTCGGCAACTAGCACATGAAGAATGAGACCATAATGATATGGCTTGTATACCCTGCATAGTACAATAAGATTGTAGATCAACTTGTAACATTTATGATAGGGCCATTTCGAGAGACCTCAAATAGAAGGTACCTATTCCGGATTGCGTCCATGTGTGGGTGCAGATTACAACATAGGCACCTCAGTGTCTAAGTGTCGTGAGATGGGCAGATACATAAGTACCTCTATAGTCCAGATTAATGGTGGTTGTCCACTTTGGAGGTTCCAGGGTCGCTCAACTCATCAGTCCAAATCCCTTTGTTCTCGGCTGGATGTGTGAGGCTAGATTTGTCTGAGGAATCCGAACAATATGTTATGAAAGTGCGCCATCTGCTGGAGAAAGTTAACAACTCATCTGAAAATAAAAATGTCATTATCAGAGGCAAGTAATTCCAGCATAACTACAAGGCAAACATGCAAGTATGCGATCCTTCTATAAGATAAAGCTTCCATGACGAGATCATATATCCTTTTGATATGGCAGAAGCTTAAGTCAGAGATTGTCTTCGGGATATCAGAGGAAGAAAAGGCCCTGAGCTAAGTAAGATCGATCAAGTGCTCTAGGGTAAAAGAAGAAAGCAACCTTCATCCAGCGAGACCATAGGTCCCGCCTAGGATAACGTGATCCAATGTCTCTCAGTTGTAGTCTCTAGATCTGGGTGTTTTTGGCGGGGAGGAGAAGGGGAGATGACTCCCCTTATTCTTTGCTTTTTTGTTTTTGGCAAAAGGCGATCTGTGGTCACTGGGAGTTCCAGGGCCATTGGAATGCATAGCAGGGGATGGCGGTAATAGGAATTCAGCATACCAATCTGGTAAGGCGATCAGGTCGATTTGTAGGTTAGTGCAGAAGGCAGGCAAGTCCTCTGGCGTGCGTAGCAGGTACTGCTTACCACGATATGTGGCTTGGACAGCAAATGGGTATTTCCACCTATAAGGGATGTTTTTCTCCCTGAGAACGTCTAGAATGGGTCTGACAGCTCTTCTATTTTTTAAAGTGATTGGGGATAGATCTTGGAAGAGTTGTATCTGTACCTCATTGAATAAAATTTGTTCGTTCTGTCTTGCCTTGTGGAGAATTTCCTCCTTAAGCGTGTGGCTCAGTAAACAGCATATCACATCTCTGGGAGGAGAAGGATCAGGGGCCTTCGGTCTTAATGCTCTGTGTGCTCTTTCCAGTTCTATTGGGGATTCCGCTGGTCTTTCCAATAGGTTGTTGAAAATTGATGTCAGAGCATGCCTGATGTCTCCCCCCTCCACAGATTCAGGCAGACCCCTGATCCTAATATTGTTCCTTCTCCCACGATTGTCCAAATCCTCGAGGTGTCTGTTTATAGAGATGAGGTGGTTGGAATGCGTGTTAGTTACTTCCTCTAACCTTTTTATCGCCTTATCCCTGCATTTGCCCGACCTCTCCACCCCCGCCATTTGTTCATACAGTCTGGCTATATCAGTTTTCAAATCGGTGATGGCTGCAGCAAATGACCCCTTAATGTCCGCCGCTATAGCGGTCATGTCATTATAGGTAAGCTGTCTATCGATTAGTGGGGAGTCACTTACTGTGTCTTCCGATGCTGCAATGGATTCCGCATCGTACTCCTCGTCCTCCTCCCGCGCCTGTCTCCGCGCCATCTTGAGGCCTGAGGTGTTCTTCCGGGCCGGAGCTTGTGTCTTGAAAATATCGGCTATGATCTTGCCGTTTACCGCCTTAGCGGACTTTATTTGTTTGCTCTGGGAAATAGGCTTGGATAATCTGCCCATATTTGAGTGGATCAGGTTGTTTAAGCGGCCGCAGAGTGTGTTAAGAGCCGTGTGGGTCCGGAGCTCTCTCTTCAGGCAGCCATCCTCGCTGCGCGCCAAGCCACGCCCCTCCCTCTCTTGTGTGGATGAAGGAATCTGTCTGGCTGAGTAAAAAACAAAAAAAAAACTTGTCATCTATGACCACTTTAAGTTAGAGCGTCACCATGACAGCCAGGCAGTGAGAAAAAAGAATTCAGGTTGGCCGCACGTCCAGTAAAATCACCTTCATTTTAGCAAGTCCATAAAAACAAATCCAAAAACACAAATATAGAGGAACAGTATCACCAGCTAACGCGTTTCACGCTTCCTTAGCTCTTAGTCATAGCTCATTAATGACGTGTGAAGTGGAATGCAAGAAATATAGTCCACGGACCACAGTGTAAATGGCAGTAAGGAGATACTGACCAAGCCAGGTGTATAAATGGACCAGTCCAAAGTATAGATGTGTGTGAACACCGCTTTAGGTCAGTCCCTAATCTCCACCTCCTCTAACACACAGACCAGGTGCTGGCCCTATCCATCACGGATTCCAACGAGCAAAAAAGATTTCTGGTTTGCCGCAAATCCAGTAAAAACACCTTTATTTTAGCAAGTCCATAAAAAAATGAATCCAAAAACACAAATAGAGGGGAACAGCATCGCCAGCTAGCACGTTTCACGCTTCCCTAGCACTTAGTCTTAGCTAGCATGACAGCCAGGCAGTTAGCATTTTCAGAAGTCATCAATAATGCATCCATGTGTAGCACCACCCCCGCAGGAGCTGCTGATTATATTATTGGGTCTACACCCTGCCTAACAACCCAATCAAATTGGCTCGATCCCTCCTCAGGCACAACTGACCCAGAATAGGACTGGACTATCAAATAGATACACAGGTTGGAATACAATACTTCACTATGCAACAATACCTTGTTACCTTCTTGAATAGTAGTCCTTCTGGGTGACACAATGGAACAACGCACAAGATTGTAATTAACCAAACTTAGTTTACTATGTATCAAATTGAATAGGGGAGATACAATACAATACAATACAAGTCCATAAAAGGTTATTTAAAACAGCTTTAAAAAGGTAAAAGAATACCCCCACACTCCTCCTGCATTAAGGCTAGACACGGTACCAGGTAGGTGGGCCTATCTGAGTCCCTCCCCCAGAGTTCTCTTCTTTCTTGTTGATCTTCGCTAGCAAGGTTATTGAATAGAGCTCATTTGTAATCCAGATTAGGAATAAAGATCAAGAGAGAAAAAACAACGAGCTGTTAGTTGTCACCGCAGGGTGTCTGCGTAACTGAGCAATAACTTCTGCGAGAGAGATAAGCCTCTGGCGACTCCTTTACAGACCTTATTGTTTGTCTATGAGTCTCCTGAGAGAGTATGGTGATAAACCCCGGGGTTTTATCACCTCCTGCTGCACTACCGCTATCTGTAGATAAAACTGTCTCTTCAGCAGATAAAGTCAGTTATTGGGCATGTGCCCTCTCACCAACAGAAGTTTCTCCTTCGCGCGCTTCCACTGCGGTCTCAGTCCTTTGGCTATATGCCAGCCGCGCGGGGTCCTTCTGGCGGATGACTTCCGGTCTCGGCAAACAGCAGTATGACCTCCAGGAATGTGCCTCGTGCTTGAGATGGGACGGTTCCACGTCGTCCCTCCAGGCTAAAAGGCTCTGGCCCAATATCCAGTGTCAGTCCTTCACTCTCGCTCGCTGGTTCCTCAGAGTCCAGCGCAGAAAGGCCCCCCCCCGCGCGCTTCTCTCTTCCTTTAAATAACCTCCCCCATAGTGCCGTGCGGTGCAGCCGTGCACCCTGGATCTTGCAAAGCAGCCTGGGAGATGTAGTTTCTTCATCTTGTGAAAAGGAAGTCACAGCCCGGGAAATTCCATGCAGCTACCACTAGAGGGAGCCTAGTTCCTGGATCTTGCAAAGCAGCCTGGGAGATGTAGTTTCTTCATCTTGTGAAAAGGAAGTCACAGCCCGGGAAATTCCATGCAGCTACCACTAGAGGGAGCCTAGTTCCTTCCCACATATCAAACAGTGTCTTTAGGCATGTTTAACCCCGCTACACACTCCCCCCACTTGAGAAACTTTGGTCCCCAAAGAGGTCAACAGTATGTACCCTAGTGCATAGGTTGGCATTATACAACAAAAACATTAACATTTTGCTGAAATAAGTCAATCTGAATACATCCAATTTTGTATTCTAATAGCAGTGCAACAGTAAAACGATAAAGTGCAATTAATAAACAAATAAGTGATTTCTACAGTGTTAATATAGTGCTGATTTCTAGTGCTTTTATATAGTGCTCCTTTAAAAAGCACATGTGCCTTTGCAATTTCTTAAACACTTACATCTTAAAGTTTGTGTTGAAAAAAAAACATCAAAAGGTGAGAAAGAGAAAAAAACATATAGTGAGGTCAGAGCAACAAAATGTGCGCAAACATTAACTCACAAAGTAAACCAAATTGTGAACATCAAAAACTGTGCTTATTATAATGGCCAAACCCAATATCCTTATGTACAAACTTAAATGCAAACGTTTTCTACTTCAATACTTTGTTCTCATGATCTCTCACAGACCCCCCAAAACTTGGGTGGCTTGTACAGTTGTGCCTGGGGGTGAGCTAGGGTTGTCCCCCACCAAATCTACAGTGGAGGAACTAGGCTGGTCAGGAGATCTTTTGGAGGTAAAAACAGCTTCTTCCGAACATTCACCCAATTGATCATAGGTCAGTCTCTTAGGTGGGTGAATGACTCTCCTTTCCCTCTGTTCCCGTGGAGGCATGCTCTCAGAGGTGCTAGAATCAGGCACTTCTGAGGATTCTTCAATGTCCCCCTCCTCATGTTCCAACACAGAGGAACCTGATGGTTCAAGAGAGGTCAGTTCTTCTTCAGAGAAGGGTGCAACCTCCTCCTCAGGATCTTCATCCTCAGCTGCTTCTTCTGGAAGCATATGAAAGGGTATGAATTCAGGGGCTTCTGCCCGAAGGGCTCCTCTATCAGCCAAGTCAGATGAAGACAGGGAGGCAGGTGTGGGTTCTGGCAACTGAGATGACCACAACCAGTCGGGTACCTCCTCTTCATCTTCCAAATCTTCAGATGGAGAACTTCCCTCTCCCTCATCTGGGAGCGTCGTCTGAGATCTGGTAACTGGTCTGGACCGGCGAGAAGTCGAAGGGGCCTCTGACAAGTCTTCCACAGGGGGCATACGAACCGCTTCAGAGAGAGGCAGCAAATGGTTCCGATGCCAAGCCTTCAATGGACCCACACTTCCTTCAGGCCGAATTTGGTACACAGGAAGGTTTGGCAGTTGCTTGCAGATAACATAAGGTTGGGACTTCCAGCGGTCTGCCAACTTGTGTTTTCCCGGGACACCCAAGTTTCTCAACAAAACCCTGTCCCCTGGTTGCAGGTCATGGATCCGAACTTTTAGGTCGAAATTTTTTTTATTCCGCAGTCCACGTTGATCAGATGTGGCCTGAGCCTTGTCATAGGCCGCTTTCAGACTCTTCCGCAGTCGGTCCACATATCCTCTATGCGATGCTGAAGAGGTATGATCAGGCGAAATGCCAAAGGCCAAATCCACTGGCAACCGAGCCTCCCTTCCAAACATCAGCCGATAAGGGGAATATCCAGTAGCATCACTGACAGTGCTGTTGTAGGCATGCACAATGGCAGCTACGTGCTTGCCCCAATGCTGTTTCTTCTCTGAGCTCAAAGTCCCCAACATATCCAAAAGAGTCCTGTTAAATCGTTCAGGCTGGGCATCCCCCTGTGGATGGTAGGGAGTGGTTCTAGTCTTTTGAATGCCTAACATATCTAACAGTCTCTTGATCAGTCTGCTTTCAAAGTCCCTTCCCTGATCAGAATGGAGGCGTTGTGGTAACCCATAATGTACAAAGAACTTCTCTACAAGAACTTTGGCTACCGTTGAGGCCTTCTGATCCCTTGTTGGGAATGCTTGAGCATATCTGGTAAAATGGTCTGTTACCACAAGGACATTCCCCTGGCCACTCAGATCAGGCTCTAAGCAAAGGAAATCAATGCACACCAGCTCCATGGGTCCCTGACTTTGTAGATGGCCCATTGGGGCTGCTTGACGTGGCAGAGTCTTCCTCTGTATACACCGGACACAAGAATGACAGTATCCTTCAACTTCGGCCCTCATACAAGGCCAGTAGAACCTGTCCCTGACAAGCTGAAAGGTTCTTTCGGGCCCCAGATGGCCATGATTATCATGAAGAGCGGCCAGAACTCCCTCTCTGTATTTAGCTGGTAAGAACAGTTGCCACTTCTCCTCCAGATCTTCAGATGGACCTCTCCGGTAGGCCACTCCTTCTCTGATCTGTAACCGGGTCCACTCTCTATGCAACAGACGGGCCCCCTGAGGGGAGTCAGTTAGAAGCAACTCAGGGCTCTGGATCTCCAGAGCTTCCAAGAGAAGTTTTCCCAAAGGGTCTTCCAACTGCTCCTTCCGCAAGTCCCTTTTGGACAGCCGGGGCAAACCCTCCCCTTCAACTTGGGTCACCTGGCAGTAGCATTTGGGTACTCCGATAGCCGAAACCCCAATCTCTTCTGCTCTTGACCCTCCTCGGGATCGAAATTCAGTTCCCTGATATAGGGCACGCACCCCTTCTGGAGCCAAATGAGTCCATTCTTCCGCAGGTTCCTGTGGAACATGCAACCTTCTGGATAGGGCATCTGCATCCCTATTTCCGATTCCTGGCCGATACTTCAGGCTAAAATTGAAGCTAGAGAGGGCAGCCAACCATCGATGTCCTGTTGCATCCAGCTTGGCCGTAGTCAACAGATAGGTGAGGGGATTATTATCTGTCTTGACAATGAATTCAGCTCCGTACAGGTAGTCTTTCAATTTGTCAACCACTGCCCACTTCAAGGCCAAGAATTCAAGTTTGTGAGTAGGATAATTCCTTTCAGCAGGCAATAGGCTTCTGCTCACATAGGCAACAGGTCGCAGATGACCCTCATGCTCCTGATAAAGTACCCCCCCCAGCCCATCTCGGCTGGCATCAACATGCAGTTCATATGGTTTTGTGGGGTCCGCATAGGCCAACACAGGGGCAGTGGTTAGGGTTTCCTTCAGCTGGACAAAGGCCCCTTCGCATTCCGGGGTCCACTGATCCTGGATGGATTCCTTAGCCTTCCGGGGGCCTATGGTGGACTTCGCCGGCTTTACCAACTCAGGGACATCATCTTCTTCATTCTTCAGGAGCTCATTTAGGGGTCGGGCAATCTGGGCGAACCCCTCCACAAACCTCCTGTAATAGGAGCAAAAGCCCAAGAATGACCGGAGTTCGGTCACATTTGTGGGTCTCGGCCAGGAAGCAACAGCATCCAGCTTGTCCGGGTCAGTGGCCACCCCTTCTTCAGACACGATATGGCCCAGGTAATGGACCGAGGACTGATAGAATTGGCACTTCTCAGGAGAAAGTTTCAGACCTTCTTCATGTAGCCTCTTCAAGACCTTTTCCAACCTCTCCTCATGTTCTTCTAAAGTTCTGCCAAACACGATAACATCATCCAAGTATACCAGTACCTCTATCAAATTCATATCTCCAACGGTCCTCTCCATCAGCCTTTGGAAGGTAGCAGGGGCCCCGGACAACCCCTGAGGCATGCGATTGAACTCAAAGAACCCCACAGGGGTGATGAAGGCTGTTTTCTCCCGATCTTCAGGGTGCATGGGGATCTGATAATACCCACTCTTTAAGTCCATCACACTGAACCACTTCGCCCCTGACAGACTCTGTAGGGCATCTTCGATTCGAGGAGTGGTATACTGGTCTGGGATGGTTCTTCTGTTCAGCGTTCGGTAGTCGATACAAAGCCTCAAAGATCCATTTTTCTTCCGGACTACCACTATCGGGGAAGCATACGGGCTCCTGGATTCTCGGATAATCCCGATCTTTTTGAGCTCTGCCAGCTGTTGACGTAGATCTTCTAAGTCACCTAAGGGGACTCGCCGGACTCTCTCCCTGAAAGGCTTGTCCTCACTCAGGCGGATCTTATGAGTGGCGCTCCTGGCACATCCCACGTCAAACTCGTCCTTAGAGAATATTTCCCTACATCGAGCAAGTTGTGCCTTGGCCCTCTTCACCCATTCCGGCGGGAGGGCAGCGTTTCCAGAGCAAAGCTCCTCTATAACCGCTTCACCCTGTTCCTTTTCTTTGAAATCAATGGGGGCAACTGGGGTAGCCGGATTGACTTGGCCCAGGAGCACTCTGGCCGGTACCTTCACTGGTGTAATAGAGGTGTTTCTGACACTCACTAAAACCCTTCCACGGTTTTCCTGTAACACCTTCAAAGGGATCACCTCAGGGATCACTTCTATCCCTCTCTGTCTCTCCTTTTGACCTGATTCAAAAATAATGAAGGGACCCGGCTGTTGCCATGTGAGTTTAACAGAAGCCTTAAAACAGGCCACCTCTCCTGGCTGTAAGACCTTTTCTGCTCTATCCAGCTTCCAGAGTCGTCCAACTCCTTCTGCGGGGGTCTCTTGCTCCAACACTAATCGTTGGTAGGCCTGCCGTAGCATGGGATGGATCCTTGGCGCCTGAGCATCTTGTCCCTGGACCAGTTGTATCAGAAGGCGCCTTACCAGGTCAGTGTTTGTTCCTACGATGAGAGAGCTTTTGTTGGCCCCTGGTGGACGAGGACAGACCACCGCTAAGGTGTCGAAGGTTTCCGCTTCACCAGCCACTGATGGATCAAAGGTCAACTTGATTGGCAGATACCCGTCATAGGGAAAACTTTGGGTCCCAATACCCCATATCTCCAGATCTTCCAACTTCTGCAAAGGTAGATGGGTAAGATATTTATCATAGAAGTCTCTATACAAAAGAGTCACCTGGGCCCCTGTGTCAAGGAGGGCTCTTGTGTAAATTCCTTCCACCTGAACCGAGACCACTGGGGAGGGCCCGACCAAGTTAGTTGGGAATTCTCTTGATGTAGCCTGGTTGTCTGATTCAGTTCTCTGATCCTGCACCACTTCTGGAGTCCCTTAAGACTGGCGGACACCCGGTTGACTCCTTCACCGGTGTCCTCTGAAGTTTCCCGCTGGCTCGCGAGGTTTCGCGGCAGCATTTCCTGAGCTGGGACATACCCTTCTAACATGCCCAACTCCCCCGCAGTTGAAACAAGTTAACAATCTTGCAGGCCGTGGCTCTGGATCTGTGCTGAGACTAACAGGTTCATCTGGCCTCTCCGATATACTCCCCTTGGGTAGAGTGGATACCTGACCAGTCAGGATGGACACCATTTCTATCAACTGAGACACTTGGGTCTTTAGGAGTTCAACTTGAGAGTCACCCTCTTCCACACTTATCACTCCAACCCGGGCAGTTGAGTCAAACTGCCGACTTTTCTTCTTGTTGTCCAACATAACCTCTTCCTCTCTGACCATTCGAATCAGATCGGGGTATTCTAGAATGCCGCCATCTCGACGAGTTCGTAACAGTATGGCAATGGGATCTAAAGGTTGAGCCCCTTTCAGAACCTGTCGTGCACGAGTCTCATCTATTTTCCGGTGGTCTATTCCTTTCTTTAACAGAATCTGGTGGATAATCCTATCCAGACGTTTAATGAATTCGGACAACTTCTCCCCCTCTTCTTGATAACAGTGGTCCAACTGGTAGAGAAGTTCAGCCGCGTTCTCCGTCCGACCAAACACATCTTGCAGAATGTCCAAATAATCCTGTGCAGTGCAGTTCTTCTTGCTAAGCTTTAGATTACGTACAGCCTCTAATGCAGGTCCCCTTAAACTCTCTGTGATTCTCTGCTTCTTGTGCTGTTCTGGTACCTCCCATTCCTCCAAAGCCTGAGTGGCGGTATCTAACCACTCTTCGAACCCATCTTCTGCTGAAGGCACAGGCTGTTTCCCAGAGAATGTCCGGAGCTTCCTATATCCAGTCATCAAATAGCTCGAGGAGTCCCTACTACATTTTGCCACAATCTCCCCAAGAACAGCACACAGTTCTGAGCTAAAAGTCGACAAAAGTGATGACTCAGGATGCCCTTCTTGGACACCTTTTTCTTGGCTGGATACCCCAGGGGTGGTGGATGAGGGACCCGCAATAGGAACTCCTGGATGTATCAGGAAAAGTTCTGTTTGGTCAGTAGTTTTTACACTGTTTCCGTTGAAATAATCAGGGACCCCCTTCCTCCACTCACACAGTGCATACGTGTGTGGGACAGTGGTGTCAGTTTTCATGTCAATCACCCAAAATTTCCTGTCTGTGGATAGTGCCCTCAAAACAGGGAGGAGCTTTTCTTCAGTCCAGGCTTCTCCCTTGATTTCAACCACCAGGCCATTTTCCACCATGACATTCTCTTCCTTGCACCACTCAGCAGCAGCGACAGGATCCATTTCTGCGTGGGAGGGGATTCTATGGCTGAGAGGGTTGTATTGCAGGACTGTAGAAATCCCGGACGAGCCCCCACGTGTAGCACCACCCCCGCAGGAGCTGCTGATTATATTATTGGGTCTACACCCTGCCTAACAACCCAATCAAATTGGCTCGATCCCTCCTCAGGCACAACTGACCCAGAATAGGACTGGACTATCAAATAGATACACAGGTTGGAATACAATACTTCACTATGCAACAATACCTTGTTACCTTCTTGAATAGTAGTCCTTCTGGGTGACACAATGGAACAACGCACAAGATTGTAATTAACCAAACTTAGTTTACTATGTATCAAATTGAATAGGGGAGATACAATACAATACAATACAAGTCCATAAAAGGTTATTTAAAACAGCTTTAAAAAGGTAAAAGAATACCCCCACACTCCTCCTGCATTAAGGCTAGACACGGTACCAGGTAGGTGGGCCTATCTGAGTCCCTCCCCCAGAGTTCTCTTCTTTCTTGTTGATCTTCGCTAGCAAGGTTATTGAATAGAGCTCATTTGTAATCCAGATTAGGAATAAAGATCAAGAGAGAAAAAACAACGAGCTGTTAGTTGTCACCGCAGGGTGTCTGCGTAACTGAGCAATAACTTCTGCGAGAGAGATAAGCCTCTGGCGACTCCTTTACAGACCTTATTGTTTGTCTATGAGTCTCCTGAGAGAGTATGGTGATAAACCCCGGGGTTTTATCACCTCCTGCTGCACTACCGCTATCTGTAGATAAAACTGTCTCTTCAGCAGATAAAGTCAGTTATTGGGCATGTGCCCTCTCACCAACAGAAGTTTCTCCTTCGCGCGCTTCCACTGCGGTCTCAGTCCTTTGGCTATATGCCAGCCGCGCGGGGTCCTTCTGGCGGATGACTTCCGGTCTCGGCAAACAGCAGTATGACCTCCAGGAATGTGCCTCGTGCTTGAGATGGGACGGTTCCACGTCGTCCCTCCAGGCTAAAAGGCTCTGGCCCAATATCCAGTGTCAGTCCTTCACTCTCGCTCGCTGGTTCCTCAGAGTCCAGCGCAGAAAGGCCCCCCCCCGCGCGCTTCTCTCTTCCTTTAAATAACCTCCCCCATAGTGCCGTGCGGTGCAGCCGTGCACCCTGGATCTTGCAAAGCAGCCTGGGAGATGTAGTTTCTTCATCTTGTGAAAAGGAAGTCACAGCCCGGGAAATTCCATGCAGCTACCACTAGAGGGAGCCTAGTTCCTGGATCTTGCAAAGCAGCCTGGGAGATGTAGTTTCTTCATCTTGTGAAAAGGAAGTCACAGCCCGGGAAATTCCATGCAGCTACCACTAGAGGGAGCCTAGTTCCTGGATCTTGCAAAGCAGCCTGGGAGATGTAGTTTCTTCATCTTGTGAAAAGGAAGTCACAGCCCGGGAAATTCCATGCAGCTACCACTAGAGGGAGCCTAGTTCCTTCCCACATATCAAACAGTGTCTTTAGGCATGTTTAACCCCGCTACACATGTTTCTCACATGACAGGTTTCTTTTATCCTAAAGCAACCAATCAGATGACACTTATCTTGAGCTCAGACCTGTCAAAGCAATGGGAGGTGGTTTCTGATTGGTTACAAGTTTTACTGTACTTTGCTCACTGCTTATTGTCTTTTTAATAAAGTTGAAGTGACCTTGTATATATGTAAGCAGCAAGCGTTAACAAGGTGTTTTATACTACTTTTATAGAGATACGGTGAGCTAAGAGGTTTCATTAGGCACAAATTAACAATCCATTTAACAACACAGACGTGGAACAGATGGATGTACATGGGTTTAGCAGGCTTTTCACTGTTTATTCAAGAGTTAGTGGCACCAGTCCACTCGTAAACTGAACACCAGTGATACAGCTCTCCTTTTATTTATCTGTGCTGTCGCTGTATTTCCGCAGAGGAAAGAACACGCTGCATATAGGATTATTTTCTGTGGAATCTTATGAGGTGGAACTGTGCCATAAGTGAAAAATGCAGCAGTTATATTTAAGTCTTTACAACTATATTTGCACATGTAGATCTTATGTCTTCTAGTTTGATGTGCCAGGTGTATATTGAATACTGTGTAAATCCCAACTGCCTGTAGAATACATAATTGCTCTCTAAATCTTTGTTTGCTTTGCCTTCTGTTTCAGCTGCTTTAAAGCTCAACTGCAGGCAAACTGCTACATACCCTCCGGAAATATGTGTACAGTATAGGGCAGGGGTCTCCAAACTTTCTAAACAAAGGGCCACTTTATTGTACTTCAATGTTTAGGAAGGCCAGACTGTGGACAGTGGGAGAAGAAAATGTTCTGGCATCAGTGGGAGTAAACAATGCCCCATCAGCGATGTCAATGGGAGGACTAGTGTCCCATGGCTGATATCGATTAGAGGAATAGTGCCCCATCGTTGGTGTCCATGGGAGGACTAGTGTCCCATCGTTGGTATCAGTGGCAGGAATAGTGCCCCATCATTAGTATCAATGGGAGGAATAGTTCCCCATTGTTTGGTATCAGTGGGAGTAATAGTGCCCCATCATTGGTATCAGTGGGTGTAATGATGCCCCATCATTGGTATCAATGGGAGGAATAGTGCTCCATCATTAGTATCAGTTGGAGGAATAGTGCCACATCATTGGTATCAATGGGAGCAATAGTTCCCCGTCATTTGTATCAGTGAAAGAGAAATAGTGCCCCATCATTGGTATAAGTGGGAATAATAGTGCCCCAATATTGGTGTCAGTGGGAGTAATAATGCCCCATCATTGGTATCAATGGGAGAAATAGTGCCCCATTGTTGGTATCAGTGGGAGTAATAATGCCCCATCATTGGTATCAGTTGAAGGAATAGTGCCCCATCATTGGTATCAGTGGGAGGAATACTGCCCCATCATTGGTATCAGTGGGAGGAATTGTGCCCCATTATTGGTATCAGTTGGAGGAATAGTGCTCCATCATTGGTATCAGTGGGAGTAAAAGTGCCTCATCATTGGTATCAGTGGGAGTAACAATGCCTCATCATTGATATCAATAGGTGGAATAGTGTCCCATTGTTGGTGTTAGTGGCAGGAATAGTGTCCCACTGTTGCTGACAATTGGGGAAATAATACCCCAAGGTCAGGATAAAAGCAACCAAAGGGCCACATCCAGCCCCCGGGCCATAGTTTGGAGACCACTGGACCACTGTAAGCGCTTACCACAAAAACACCATTCCGGTTTGGCTCTCCATCCTCCCCCTTTCTCTTCCAGTCTGAGTGCTACTATACTGTATATGGGATTGAAAAACAAAACTGTGTGACAAAATAATTTTTATTAATTCAGCTTTAATGCTTTTATTGGGTTCATTGTAATTAGTCAGAAAAATATGGGTATGAGTTTCCAGCATAAAAGTACATACCTGCTGGTGTATAAACATCACAAAAATGCCACCTGGAGTGAAGTTCACTGAACATTTGCCTAACTTTAAAGCTGAACTCTGGCTAGAACAGAACAAAAAACTGCTTGATCTATGGGTACTCCTGCATGCTCGCTCCTGAGCCACCTCTGTGTGTCTGAGAGCACATCTCACTGGCTGTGATTGAGAGCAGCGGGAGCCAATGACTGTGTCTCAACCAATAAAAAGGCAGAGAACTGGGAGAGCTTCTGCTTTAATGCACATCGCTGGATTGGGATCAGGGTCAGATGAGTATAAGCGGGGACTGAGGGGGGGAGCTTCACACTGAAGATTCTTTACTTTAATGCATAGAATGCATGAAGAGAAATACCTTTTAGCCTTTAGAACCACTTAATATTAAACCCTCAGGTTTAAAGCACTTTCAGCAGGTGATTTAATCACTTATTTTAATTCCTATTTGCTGTCAAAAGCTTGCACAGGCACTTTTTATTGCAGAAGAGATATGCAATGCCTCATCTGCAATAAAATATACCTACCTGCCTGCTCACTGCCTTATACAGGATGCAAAGTGGGCTGGATATGCGTAGCTCAGCTTACATCGCTGGCACAGCCCCTGTATGCCAGGATGACTGACTCCTGTGCATGTGCAGGAGTGGCGTCATCCTGCACCTGCCAGTGTGGACAGCTGAAATCTGAAGACCCAGCGGAAGATGCCGGTGAGGGACAGGGTCCGTTGAAGGTAAGGTAAGTCTAGCTCTGCTTTAAGCTGGTGCCATGATCACTGCTCCAGGTTTCCTGTTTCAGAGTGGCTCCTTTGTCTTGCAGCATCCTATTGAACCACCCTTGTATGCAGGGACTATAGTTGTGTCTTTTTACACTGTGTGCTTCAATAGAAACACAAAGCTCAATAGCTTAGGATGGCAAAGCACTTTTCTGCTTCTCCCTCCTCTTCCCTTTTCTAGGAACAACTCAAGACTGTACTATCCACTGGTAACTTATTCCTGTGAAGAGCAGAGGTTCAGGTAAACAGCACTTAGTGAGCAGGAGCTACTAACACTGAAAGTTTAATAAATGTAAGAGCTTGTGTAAGAATTGTAGCAAACTGTTTCCTGGGGAAGGTTTATTTTGCTCAATGTTTTAAACCAAAAACACTACAGGTTTACCCACTTAAGGACTGCCCCAGGCAGATATCCTGGGGCAGGGCGGCCCTTCTGCGCAAATCTACATACCTGTACATTCGCTCATGCTCTGGGGCACGCGCGAGCCACTGGTGATGCGCTCCCGAAGTGATTGGACACAGAGGAATCCAATCGGAGGGTCCAGCAGATGTGATGTCCGCGGGACACGCCGATTGTTTGGAGGAGAGGCAGAATGGTGGTCTGCCTATGTAAACAAGGCACACTGCCGTTCTGTCAAAGAGGAAGATGTTGATCTTGTGTTTCTGCTAAGCAGAAACATGGATCTCTGTCTTCCTCCAGTTAGGCCACCCCCCCCCCCCCCCACACAGCAAACATTCCCTAGGAGCACACCTAACCCTTTGATCACACCTGATGTTAACACCCCTTCCTTGCCAGTGTCAGTACAGTGACAGTGCATTTTTTTTAATCACTGATCACTGTGTTAGTGTCAGTGGTCCCCAAACAGTGTCAATTAGTGTCAGTACAAAGAAGAATGCCCAAGAGACTTTGTGAGACACAAGCCACAAGGTATAAAATATACAAAATGTATTGAATAATTACATTTTCTAATACATACAATTAAAAATTATTCTGGTAGACATGGGTACATACATGTATGCATGGGTTTCCATAGTTACATAAATTAAGGCATGACTGACAATCCAAGGTGTAAATGTGTTTATGATAAATTTGTCCACGCGTTTCACGGGACAGTGCTCGATTCTTCAGAAGATACATATATAAATGCCTGAAATTAGAGATAAGGTTGTTAGGAATCAGAGCTGAACGGGAGGGAGAGGAGAGGGGGACAAAAAATAGGAGGGAGGGGGGGGGGGAGGAAGCAGGCAAAGAAGGGAGAGGGAAGACCAAACTTACAATTATGTATATTAGTCCTAACAAACTTCCAAACCAGGGTAAACAGTCAAGTGGATTCATGGTTCCCATAAGTCTCCCCATTGGAAATGAAGATAAAGGAAAACAGAAGAAAATCCCCAAACAGTCCATATAATCCCCCCGGGGGCTGTGAAGGGGAGGGAGCCAGGCAGACAGGAGGCGACCAGGTGTCACGATGGTCAGGGGTGTACAAATACTGAAAGTTTGAAAACCACAACAGTAAACCTCAACGAGGGGGCCAATGGTACTAGTTGCAAGTAGCAAACTCCTAAACATCCCAACCCAAAAGACAGCCCAGTATAGAAGCAGAAGTGGTTGATAGTGAAAGTATAAAGTATAGACAATATAAGGAGAATGCTCAAGGAAGAATGCTCAAGGAAGCCTCTTCTTTGAGGATGCACAAGAAAGCCCGCAAACAATTTGCTGAAGACAAGCAGACTAAGGACATGGATTACTGGAACCATGTCCTGTGGTCTGATGAGACCAAGATAGACTCATTCGGTCCAGATGGTGTCAAGCGTGTGTGGCAGCAACCAGGTAAAGAGTACAAAGACAAGTGTGTCTTGCCTACAGTCAAGCATGGTGGTGGAAGTGTCATGGTCTGGGGCTGCATGACTGCTGCCAGCATTGGGGAGCTACAGTTCATTGAGGGAACCATGAATGCCAACATGTACTGTGACATACTAAAGCAAAGCATGATCCCCTCTCTTCAGGGACTCGGCCACGGGGCAGTATTTCAACATAATGACCCCAAACACATCTCCAAGATGACCACTGCCTTGCTAAGGAAGCTGAAGGTAAAGGTGATGGACTGGCCAAGAATGTCTCCAGACCTAAACCCTATTGAGCATCTGTGGGGCATCCTCAAATGGAAGGTGGAGGAGTGTAAGGTCTCTAACATCCACCAGCTCCGTGATGTCATCATGGAGAAGTGGAAGAGGACTCCAGTGGCAACCTGTGAAGCTCTGGTGAACTACATGCCCAAGAGGGTTAAGGCAGTCCTGGAAAATAATGGTGGCCACACAAAATATTGACACTTTGGGCCCAATGTGGACATTTTCATTTAGGGGTGTACTCACTTTTGTTGCCAGCGGTTTAGACATTAATGGCTGTGTATTGGGTTATTTTGAGGGGACTGTACACTCAGTACATTTTTAGCAAAGTGTCATTTTTTCAGTGTTGTCACATGAAAAGATATAACAAAATATATACAAAAATGTGAGGGGTGTACTCACTTTTGTGAGATACTGTATATGTATATATATATATATATATATACATATCTCCTGAGGAAGCAAGCATTGCCTCTCGAAAACGCGTAGAGAAATTTATCGTGTATACATTTACACCTTGGATTGTCAGTCATATCTTGATTTATGTAACCATAGAAACCCATGCATAAATGTATGTACCTATGTCTACCAGAATTATTTTGAATTGTATGTATCAAAAGTGTTTAAATATTCAATACATTTTGTATAATTTATACCTCGTGGTTTGTGTCTCACAAAGTCCTTTGGGCATTCTTCTTTTTTGTATTTATACATATTGGGACTGAGACACTCTCATGCCAGCTCTTTTGTGCTCACTTAGTGTCAGATTTGTCCAATGCAATGTCGCAGTCCTGTTAAAAACCGCTGATCGCCGCTATTACAAGCAAAAAAATAAAAATTAAAAATTAAAAAATTCTGTAAATCTCTCCCTAGTTTGTAGACGCTATAACTTTTTGCGCAAAACAATCAATATACACTTATTGGGATTTTTTTTTAACCAAATGTAGCAAATATGTAGCAGCATACATATTGGCCTAAATTGATGAATAAAATTTGATTTTTTAAATTTTTTTTTTGTATATATTTTATAGCATAAAGTAAAAAATATAGTTTTTTTTTTCAAAACTGCCGGCCTTTTTTGTTTATAGCGCAAAAAATAAAAACCGGAGAGGTGATCAGATACCACCAAAATAAAACTCTATTTGTGGGAAAAAAGGACATACATTTTATTTGGATAAGGCATTACATGTCTGCAATTGTCAGTTAAAGTAACTCAGTGCCATATATCAAAAAATGGCCTGGTCATTAGGGAGGTAAAACTTTCTGAAGTGCTCAGTACCACTTTCATAGTCCTACTTTGTACCTGATGATGTTGAAGGACCACCCACAGACTGGAGCATCAGCAAAAAGAGGACATCGCTGACACCTGTTGGAATGACAAATCGAGTAAGCAACAGAACCTCTTCTTTGACCCCCAGAGAAAACGAGCAATGAAACCCTTCAATGCGTGGTACCCCACTGCAAGGGTACATTCGTGCTTTAGCCCAGCGTTCAGCTTTAAATTAAAAATAACTTGCGTTTCTATTTTCTGAGGCTGTACGTACTTGTTGTGATATAGAGTGTTGATGTAAACTGCATTTTGATTTTCAATCCAAAAATGCAATGAAATGCATATTATGAACTTGTTTTGGTTGATAATATTTTTTCATGAAAGGTTGATAGCAAAATGTAAGTGTACAATTACTTGTCAAATTATTTTTTAGTAAATTGAGACATTTCTAGCTTTTAAAAAAAAAAAAAAAATTAACATTTGCTGTTCAGAAACGCCATATCTTATAATGCAGCAAGCCTCACTTGGCGAATGTGAAAGCTGGCTAATGCCTGACAAATGTGTATATATATCTTCCCCCTTTGTCTGCCCTTTCCACTGAACACCACCCCATTCTTAAAAAATCATCCCATGATCTCCTAGAGTATTGATTTGTTTAGTAGTTACCTGGAAGGTGGTGGAACCAGAGAGCCCTGCTGATCCCCAGACAGGCACTGACCTCAGAAACCCCCTGGTTTCCCATTGGACTTCAGGGTATGATTTCCTATGAATTGAATAGTGTTCAGCAGGGTGGGCTACTGGGGAGGTAAGTATTTACACCTGATAGGTATAGCATCCTCCTAGGTAGGTGCTAGTGAAAGAGTATAATTTTTGGCTCTGTCTGCCGATCAGAGGAGCAGCAGGCAAATCTATATTGCTTTCTGCCTACCAGAGAGCAGGATCTGTGAGTTAGGTCTGCTCAGTGTGCCCAGTATGTGATTCATTGGGTCTAGAAAGTGTTTCACACTGGTCCAATAGGGAGGCAAATTGGACAGTGGGAGGAAACCTGACCAATGGATACATAGGCTGTGATACAGTCCTGGTGATTGGTAGAGACTGGCTGTCTCAGTGCATTCTGGTATACTGTATAAAAGCCAGGAGCACATGTGCTGCGGGGTCTTTGGCTGGTGAGCAGAGTCTCGGAGGGAGGGCGGTAGCTGCCTCCTCCTCTGTATCGATGTCACGTGGTCGCAGGCGGTCGGCCTGGGGACCAGAGGAACGGAACTGAACTCAGAGGTCCAGGAGAGAGGACTAAAGGGGGAGAGACACTGGAGACCCTCGAAAAACAGTATCGTGAGTACAGGGGATTGTGTCTAGGGGCCTGACCTGAGGGGGCCAACCTGGTGTGGGATAGTGATAGGACGGGTGTCAGTGTGTCAAGTGAAAGGGGATACTAAGAGAGTATCCTGAAGATAATCTAGTCCATCAAGTTATCTGGATAGAGACTTAATCCAAATTCACCTAATGGAAGGGTGAAACCGCAGCCTGGCTGCTTCATCAGAAGTAGTCCTCCGCATTGTGAATCGTTCATTTGGAGTATCCCACTATTCTCTTCTCCCATCCCCAATTTAAATAAAACACCAAAAACAACTACATACCCCTGGAATGATCTTTGACTGAGCCAAGAAGTAAAGTCTTAATCTGTTCATGCTGAAATTGCTTATGGTAACCCAGGGGAACCCAAAGGTGTGGAATCCAGCAGTCCTCAAGGGGGCAGTGCTAAATGGGTATCTGTCTTTCCTGGGAGAATTTAGTATAACAACAGGGTTCCTTTTAATGTACAGTATCTGCTTGTTTAGTAATGATAATGAGGCTGGAAACGTGTGGCATGGACCTCTCCATAGTCCTGAAACCATGTTTTCAGTCAGTTGCCTGGAAATTAGTTTGTGATTTCAGTGGCCATGTACTCATTCCAGGTAAGTGACCCCAAAATACTGAAGCCTGACTGACAGCCAACTTGCATTTTTGGGAAAAGCAACTCCCATATTTGTCTCATAACAGGTTTATTTTAAGGTGTATAAATAGGAATGCAAAAAATGTTCAACTAATAGAAATCAGCCATAAATTATCAGATTGATTTTTGAACAGGTGATGGTGATATTTCCTTTATATGGAATAATAGTCTATTGTCTTGAAGATGAATTCCAGGATTGGCTTTTCGGTATGGTTACAGATTGGACCAATGTAATCATGCAAATGCCAGACCTAGCCGATCCCTGTGGAAGGTGACAATCACTGTAGTAATCTTGGCTACTACAGTGATCATTACTTTCTTCCACGATGCTGGCTCAGCATGGATGTCATTTAGAGAACACCTAGTTTTGGCAGGATCTGCTTGGATCGCCTAGGCCGGGGGTCAGCAACCTGCAGATCATGATCTACCAGTAGACCGTGGACAGGTGACTGGTAGACCACGATTTGGGCTTGCTGACCCGCCACCCCAGAGCATTAAACAGAGTGCAATGCAGAGGGACTACGTGTAAAGTTAGAGCTGTAGTTGGGAGCAAAAGCTGCATAAGCCGATGCCTTCTCTGTAGTGCTGGCGGAGTGATGCCACCTGCACTCCACCTCTTATCCCGGCTAGCGGTCTCCAGAGTGGTGCCAGCAGCAGGAAAGAAGAGATCTTCAGGTTAGAGTGAAGCAATACACTGGGCCTAATAATATAGGGCTGCTTTCACACTGATGGGCTGCGGTTTGTACAAAACTCCTGAATGCAGCAGTTTTGGTGCACTTTTAGAAAGTGTAGGATAGAGAGCGCAGGTAAACCGCAGCACATCAGTTAAAGCAGCCTTATACAGGGCTCAGAACAGTAAGGGTTCATTTATATAACCATAGTTAAGGTGTGTTTTTATTAACCCCGCTCCAACCACACCCCCTTTAGCTGCAGTGGCCAGGGGTGTACACATATTATAGAGTGGTCATAAATGGCAGATATGGCAGATATCCATCAGTGGCGACACCAGGTATCCTAGAAGGATACAGTTTTGGAGAGAAAGCACCTCGGGACAAAAAAGACTATGATGGTGTAGTACGTTCCAATAAAATTGCATTTATTTAAAATGGCACTTACATAAAGGCAGCAATAAACTGGCATATAAACAAATCCAAAAGAACCTGCGGTGTAGTAAGCATGCGGTCATCTGATGTAGGGCTCCGCCTTATGCGTTTCGTCATAGATTGATGTCATCAGAGGCGTGGCCCATCGGATGTAAGCACGCTATAAGTATAATTAGCCCCGGACATGATGCACCAGGAAGTTAGCCGGCTAATTATACTTATAGCATGCTTATGTCCGACGTGCCATGCCTCTGACGTCAATCTATGATGAAACGCATAAGGTGGAGCCCTACGTCGGATGACCGAACACTTACTACACCGCCATTCTTTTGGATTTGTTTATATGCCAGTTTATTGCTGCCTATATGTAAGTGCAATTTTAAATAAACGCAATTTTATTGGAACATACTACACCATCGTAGTCTTTTTTGTCCCGAGGTGCTTTCTCTTCAAAACTGTTGAAAGTCGCCCTTCTATGATACCTGGTGTCGCCGCTGATGGATTTCTGCCATTTATGACCGCTCTATACTTTGTGGGTCAATTTTATCTGGTAAGCAGTTTGGATTATCCACGTGGTGATTGATGAAGCATACTCTATTTCACTCACTGGTGTTGGTTGAACTTTCCTTTCAACTTCATTATGGACTTTTACTGATTTTGATCAATTATTGGCGCTACCTTGTTTATGTATTTTTTTTATAAGTTTGGTGTGTAATCTTACGTATGGTTGGCTGCCTTTCTATGTTTGTTTAGTGTGTTCTAAGCACAGATCATTTTTCTTTTTTTAGGAGTGTACACACGTCACAGCTGGAGTTATAGGCCCTCTCATGGTTGGTGGGTGTAGCCTGCCAAGCATGACCCATTCAACTGAATGAGGCCACTCTGCAAGTGCCCGGCAACCTTGTGCAATACAGCAAACAAGGGGTTAAAGCAGGCAGTGTTGTTACTTTCTCACCACCTGCTTTAACCCCTTGGACCCTACAGAAGCATGCAGTTGTAGGGCGCTTGCAGAGTGGCCCCATTTACATGAATTTAATTGAACACCCACCAAAAGCAACAGGTGGTTTAATTTTTGCTGTGGCATGTGAACATCTTTGACTGCTGGCTCAGCAGCTAGAGGGGGTAGAGATTGGGGCGGTAAAAATGTGACTCAAATACAGGGTTTTACTACCCCCAACTTTACAAGTGAACAAGCCCTAAGGGTGCCGCTGCCGAATGCAACCAAGGGCTACGAAGTTTAGCAGGCACTGCTGCTCCTCTGAAAAGCGGTCCAAGTGTTTGACAGGTGACCTGATTTAAACCCATGATTGCCATGCGATGCACGCAATTGTGACACAGTAGTATGGCAATTAGATGTATAAATCAGGTGTGAGGAGATGACCCTGTGCCGGTGATCTTTGACTTCTCCCATGTTGTTCAGGTAGATCTCCACCTCTTTAGGCGATCTAGGCGATCCTATTCTCATCTGCTAATCTGGTCAGTAGGTCTGTTGTTAAGAGAACAAAAAAGAACAAGCTCTCCTGCAGAATGTATCATGAGACAAAAAAATTTTACACGGACAGGGGTGCTTACAACAATCCCGCTGTTATTTATGTAAAAACCTTTATCCCAAAAGGGGGAAAAAAACAGTTTGCTGTAACTTTATAGAGTGTTAGCTGGAGTTTGTGTAAGTGTATCTAAATCTGCTAGTACATCTAACGCTCCCCTTTACTGGAACTAAGGGGCTCAAAAGTACTCACTTTTATTGCCAGCGGTTTAGACATTAATGGCTGTGTGTGGAGTTATTTTGAGGGGACGGCAAATTTACACTGTTATACAAGCTGTACACTCACTACTTTACATTGTAGCAAAGTGTCATTTCTTCAGTGTTGTCACATGAAAAGATATAATAAATATTTACAAAAATGTGAGGGATGTACTCACTTTTGTGAGATACTATACGTGTGTGCGTGTGTGTGTATATGTATATATATATTTTTTTTTTTTCAAAATGCTTATAGCACAAAAAAAATAAAAACCGCAGAGGGATCAAATACCACACCAAAAGAAAGCTCAATTTGTGGTCCAAATAATTTGGTGGAGGGGAAATTATGGTGTGGGGTTGTTTTTCAGTGGTTGGGCTTGGCCCCTTAGTTCCAGTGAAGGGAACTCTTAAGGTGTCAGCATACCAAGACATTTTGGACAATTTCATGCTCCCAACTTTGTGGGAACAGTTTGGGGATGGCCCCTGTTCCAAAATGACTGCGCACCAGTGCACAAAGCAAGGTCCATAAAGACATGGATGAGCAAGTTTAGGGTGGAGGAATGTGACTGGCCTGCACAGAGTCCTGACCTCAACCTGATAGAACACCTTTTGGATAAATTAGAGCGGAGACTGCGAGCCAGGCCTTCTCATCCAACATCAGTGCCTGACCTCACATGTGCTTCTGGAAGAATGGTCAAACATTCCCATAGACACACTCCTAAACCTTGTGGACAGCCTTCCCAGAAGAGTTGAGGCTGTTTTTTAGCTTCAAAGGGTGGGCCAACTCAATATTGAACCCTACAGACTAAAGCCCCGTACACACGAGCCAAAATTCGGCCGGGAATTTTCGTCCGACGACTGATCTGCCGATTTTCGGCTTGTTAGTATGATGCTTCCGACAACCGACTCCGACTTTTCGACCGAAAAAATTCTGGTGTGCAGGCTATAAAATTTTTGTCCTCCGTCAACACACGTCCGATTTTCGTGCAGTCAGTACAGATTTCGACAGGGAAAAATCTTATGGGCAAGACTGGGCATGCTCAGAGACGAAAGAACACAAAGAAAGCAAACCAACACATGACATCACTTCTGAAGTAGAATTCTGTCGTGCGGGAAAATTCGTGTGCAGTCTAGGCACATTCCAACCAACAGACACCACTCTGGACAAAAGACGGACGACCGGTCGGCGGAAATTCGTTGCGTGTGTATGAGGCTTTAGACTGGGATGCCATTAAAGTTCATGTGTGTGTAAAGGCAGGCGTCCCAATACTTTTGGTAACAAATTGTAAGTGTAATTTATGTATAATGTTGCATGACTGGGCAATTGTCAGTTAAAGTAACGCAGTGCCGTATTGCAAAAAATGGTCTAGTCATAAAGGGGGGGGGGGTAAATCTTTTGGAGGTCAGATGGTTAAATTTGCCTGCCGCCACCTAAAACCACTATTTTAGTTTTAGGTAGACTTGCCCCCTGAAGAGTAACAGATAAGGTGCCACATGATTGCCATTATTTCCCAGTTGTAGTTATGATGCAGGCAGAGATGAAGGTGTCAGTGAGGTGACAGTGGCCCCCAGTTGTAGTTATGGTTCAGGCGGTAATAAAGGTGTCAGTGGGCTGATAGGGGTCCCCAGTTGTAGTTGTGGTTCAGGCGGCGATGAAGGTGTCAGTGGGCTGATAGGGGCCCCCCAGTTGTAGTTGTAGTGTAGGCAGAGATGAAGGTGTCAATGGGCTGATAGGGGCCCCCAGTTGTAGATGTGGTGCAGGCAGAGATGAAGGTGTCAATGGGCTGATAGGGGCCCCCAGTTGTAGATGTGGTGCAGGCAGAGATGAAGGTGTCAGTGGACTGATAGGGGCCCCCAGTTATAGTTGTGGTGCAGGCAGAGATGAAGGTGTCAGTGGGGTGATAGGTTCCCCCCCAGTTGAAGTTGTGGTGCAGGCAGAGATGAAGGTGTCAATGGGCTGATGGGGGCCCCCAGTTGTAGTTATGGTTCAGGCGGAGATGAAGGAGTCAGTAAGCTTATAGGGGCCCCCAGTTGTAGTTATGGTTCAGGCGGAGATGAAGGTGTCAGTGGGCTGATAGGGGTCCCCAGTTATAGTTGTGGTGCAGGCAGAGATGAAGGTGTCAATGGGCTAAGAGGGGCCCCCAGTTGTAGTTGTGGTGCAGGCGGAGATGAAGGTGTCAGTGGGCTGATAGGGGCCCCCAGTTGTAGTTTTGGTGCAGGCGGAGATGAAGGTGTCAGTGGGCTGATAGGGGCCCCCAGTTGTAGTTGTGGTGCAGGCAGAGATGAAGGTGTCAGTGGGGTGATAGGGGCCCCTCAGTTGTAGTATTTGTGCAGGCAGAGATGAAGGTGTGAATGGGTTGATAGGGGCCCCCAGTTGTAGTTGTAGTGCAGGCAGAGATGAAGGTGTCAGTGGGGTGATAGGGGTCCCCAGTTGTAGTTGTGGTGCAGGCGGAGATGAAGGTGTCAGTGGACCGATGGGGGTCCCCAGTTGTAGTTGTGGTGCAGGCAGAGATGAAGGTGTCAGTGGGGTGATAGTGGCCCCCAGTCTTAATTACGGTGCAGGCAGAGATGAAGGTGTCAATGGGCTGATAGGGGCCCCCAGTTGTAGTGTAGGCAGAGATGAAGGTGTCAGTGGGGTGATAGGGGCCCCCAGTTATAGTTGTGGTGCAGGCAGAGATGAAGGTGTCAATGGGCTGATAGGGGCCCCCAGTTGTAGTTGTGGTGCAGGCAGAGATGAAGGTGTCAATGGGGTGATAGGGGTCCCCAGTTGTAGTGTAGGCAGAGATGAAGGTGTCAGTGGGGTGATAGGGGTCCCCAGTTATAGTTGTGGTGCAGGCAGAGATGAAGGTGTGAATATACTGGTAAGGGTTGGTGCAGATCCCAGGGACAGCAGTGACCGATGCCTGGCAGAGAATGTATTAGACTTACAATGAAGGCTCTGCCAGTGGGGTTAGCTTGTGGTGTGACGTCACAGCCTGAGGACAGCCCTGCTGGGATTGGCTCTTGAGCTGAGAGCTGACAGGCAGCTATTAGCAGAGATGTGCTGTGAGTGTGGGAGTCCCAGGCAGGCACACTATGCAAGGAAGGCAATCCTCCGCTCAGCCCAGCTCCGGCCAGCACACTCCAGCAAGGATCATAGCATGTGCTGAGCTCTGCAGACACCTATAAAGTGCTATTCCATTCCTCAGGTGTGCCCTGCCTGCCTGTGCCTCCATGCTCCTCCGGCAGTGCCGGGCTCCCCCAGCGCATGGCATGCGTCCTCTATGCACGGAGCGGAGCGCTGCCAGGAGTTGATGATGGGAAGGTCACATGGAGGGATGACATTCGCTCCTCTCTGCTGATGGATGGGGGCTCCTCCGGCCGGTGTGATGATGGGACAGTGAGGGGGGAGGGGTGCACACACTGAGCTCACCCACATACCTGTCATTTGGGGGATTTTCTTTCCTTTTCTTCCCTGCATTGGACAGAACACATCGCCGGCTCGCAGCTCAGGATGGAGCGATAGCCGCGTCCCTGCACCGCTCCACGGAGCTGGATTTGGCTCACCACCCCCCCTAACTATGGCTTGCGACAATTCCCCAGAATCGGGCGCCCCGGAGAGGAAGAACCCCAGCCTGCTGGAGCTGGGGGCTCTGTGCTTGGACTCGGAGATTATATTTGGATTTACCAGCCACCTGCTGAGGAGGAGAGGAAAGGTAAGTCCCGGGACTTTGCACCGCTCTGGCAGCAACCTGTAACCTGCGCTGGGTGGGGAAGTCAGCACTTTGGGGGGTTCAGCACTGAGGACAGCACACTGGGGGGGTTCAGCACTGAGGACAGCACACTGGGGGGGTTCAGCACTGAGGACAGCACACTGGGGGGGTTCAGCACTGAGGACAGCACACTGGGGGGGTTCAGCACTGAGGACAGCACACTGGGGGGTCAGCACCGAGGACAGAACAATTCACAGCACTCTGGGGGGTCAGCACCATGAACAGAACACTGGGGGGTTCAGCACTATGGGCAGTAGGCTTGGGGGTTCAGTACCATCAACATCACAAGAGGGGGTCCCCACCATCGACAGCACTCCTGGGGTTCAGCACCATGTACAACACTAGCACCTCGAAAAGAACACTAAGGGTTCAGCACCTCGAAAAGAACACTAAGGGTTCAGCACCTTGAACAATACTCTGGGGTTCAGAACCATGCACAGCACTCTGGGGGTTTAGCACCTTGATGGGAAAACCAGGGGTTCAGCACCATGGACAGAAGGCTGGGGGTTCAGTACCATGAACATCACAAGGAAAGGGAGGGGGCTCACCGCCAGGGACAGCATGATGGGAGTTCACCATCATGAACAGTAGGTTAAGGGTGGGGGTTCGTTCAGCACATGGAAATTGCACTGGAGGTTCACCCTCATGGACAGCACATTGGAGGTTCACTCCCATGGAAAGCACATTGGAGGTCCACTCCCATGGACAGCACATTGGGGGTTCACCATCATGGACAGCACATTGGGGGTTCACATCTATGGACAGCACACTGGAGGTTCACTCCCATGGACAGCACATTGGGGGTTCACCATCATGGACAGCACATTGGGGGTTCACATCTATGGACAGCACACTGGAGGTTCACTCCCATGTACAGCACATTGGGGGTTCACCATCATGGACAGCACATTGGGGGTTCACATCTATGGACAGTACACTGGAGGTTCACTCCCATGTACAGCAGATTGGGGGGTTCGCCATCATGGACAGCAGATTGGGGGGTTCACCATCATGGACAGCACATTTGGGGGTTCACTATCATGGACAGCACATTGGTGGGTTCAGCACAATGGACAGCACATTGGTGGGTTCAGCACAATGGACAGCACATCAGGTTTTCAACACCATGGACAGCGCATAGTGCCATCCAACATCGCTCTAGCACCGCAGCTGACACCAGTGGCTCAGGATTCTCATGAGGCTCTCGGCTTCCCTTTTGATGTTGCTTGTGGCTGCTTCTCAGCACGTGCTCCAGCCCTTTTTTTAATGCTGGAACACCTGCTGCTTTATACACACCATACATGCATAGATGGCTTTGATTGTGTCATTGGATATAGGTTATTTGGTTCCTGCCTAAATTGGCTCTAGTATATGTATATAATATATATATATATATATATATATATATATATAATGTGTAAGGTAGAGACCTTAGATTGTAAGCTCCTTGAAGGCAGGGACTAATGTAAATGTGGATTAGTGCTGCGTAAATTGTTGATGCTAAATAAATACTTGTAATAATCAAAGATTAAATGGCATATTAAACATATGATGTATTCCATTGTAACATTACCAGCAAAGCTTTCTTCATTTATAAATAGAGAAATTCTGCAAAATGCAACTTTTGTCCTTATTTTTATTAAAGGGTTTTTGAGCCCTAGCTGGTAATTAGGTCCATCTGAATGTGTCCTAAAAGCTGACAAAGGATGAACATATGAGGTGTAACAGTAAATGATTCATTTATAATACACAGAAGGTGATGGGAATAGACACATGGCTAGCATTTAATGACTGGATTTCAATTGAACAATCTTATTTTTATTTGCATTTTAATAGTTTAAAGCCACCATGATGACAAGATTAGTTAGCTGTTATTATATTAATTGTATAAAGATGGCCATTGGAAGAGCCAGTGTTGTGGAAGTACAAGTCCCAGCATTGTACAAGGGCATTGTGACAGTGTTCTAAGGTGTGGCTGTGGGACTGCAAGTGCCTGAATGCCAAAGCAGAGGGCATTCGGGGGCTCATAGCCCTCTGCACATGTCATCATATTAATAAAACACTCTTCAGGTCTTGCCAGGGTAATGGAAGCACCATTACATATTATACCTGATGCTGGCGGTGGAGGAGTGATCTCACTCCAGCATTAAGTCAATCATATGAAATATTTAAAGAAGTTGTTACAGCCTAGCAGGCTTGTGGCAAATAGAGCGCACAGCTCTGCCTCCTTTGGGGACCTATGCTGCTGCCGCCCCTGCAGAGGAACTGACGCCTGCCAAGAGTTAATAATGTGGGGATGAAAGTCTGACAGTAGATACCTACAGGGAGGTGGTCAGGGCCCTTCCCTCTCCATCAATCAACAGCCACATTTCCCTGAACTTTTTCTTTCTTTTCATTGCTGATTGTTCTGGAGTAAGGAGGATGTGGAATGGCTAAAGCATCTTCTTACATTGCAGATTGACTCTATTTGTGTAAAGTTATGAGTTTGTTACATTGTACATTTTCTCCATAATTGTATGTAAGTTGTACATTGTATAGAAAGCTGGTAGGCTTTGTCTATGGTTACTGTAAAGTACTTGCTGAAGGTTGGTAACAGGCATCTGATTCTATCTTGTCTGTGCTCTTTTGCCACGTCAAACCTGACCCCCCTCAGTCTGCATTTCCCTTTTCTACCCCAATAACTCCTGTGTAAGTTTCAACATTCTGGGATTTTAGTGATGAGCCATGGGGCTCCAAGAAAAAAAAAAAAAAAACCTGTAGATACCCATATATTGCTCTGATGAGCTCTAAGAGGCCCCAGAGGGCAATCTGCATTTGGCTAAACTGACCGATTTGGGCTATAAATCAGCAATATTAGAAAAAAAAAAAAAGAGTTGTCTGTTTTTGCATGCTTTCACCCAAATCTGTAAAAAAAAAATAGTTTCTATTTTATTAATGTGTAGAGGATTGGTAATATGGATTCCAGCTTGTTTTAGGAGGCTGTGCTATAGCTACAGGAACTATGAAAGATAAGCCAGTACTCCAGTGTTGCGTTGTCCTGCAGCTCCTTCACCATTCGCTGACATCTTCCTTTTGGTTGGCCAGGCCAAGATGATGTCACTTCTGCGCATGACAGAAGTTCATTCATCTCGACAGATGCTGAATTTGTACAATGAACTGCACGTGCAGACAGGCCGGTTAATGTAGAAGAGACATGGGGTTGATTTACTAAAACTGTAGAGTGCAAAATCTGAACAACAAATCCGTTCCAGGTTTTTTTTTTTTTTTTTTTCTGAACTTTATTAAACAAGCTGAAGTTGGAAGCTGATTGGCCACCATGCAGAGCTGCACCAGATTTTGCACTCTCCAGTTCTACTAAATCAGGTTTTTTTTGTCAGAGCTTTATTGAACAAGCAGAAGTTGGAAGCTGATTGGCCACCATGCAGAGCTGCACCAGATTTTGCAGTCTCCAGTTTTAGTAAATCAGTTTTTTTTTTTTTTTGTCAGTTTTATTGAACAATCTGAACTTAGAAGCTAATTGGCCACCAAGCAAAGCTGCACCAGATTTTGCACTCTCCAGTAAATAGACCCCATAGTTTGTATCTCCGGTGATAAATTCCTTGTTGGCTGATTGGCCAACATGCAGAGCTGCACCAGATTTTGTACTCTCCAGTTCTACTAAATAAGGTTTTTTTGTCAGAGCTTTATAAACAAGCTGAAGTTAGAAGCTTATTGGCCACCATGCAGAGCTGCACCAGAGTTTGCACTCTCCAGTAAATCAACCCCATAGTTTGTGTCTCCGGTGATAAAATCCATGTTGGCTGATTGGCCAACATGCAGAGCTGCACCAGAGTTTGCACTCTCCAGTAAATCAACCCCATAGTTTGTGTCTCCGGTGATAAAATCCATGTTGGCTGATTGGCCAACATGCAGAGCTGCACCAGAGTTTGCACTCTCCAGTTCTACTAAATAAGGTTTTTTTGTCAGAGCTTTATTGAACAAGCTGAAGTTGGAAGCTGATTGTCCACCATGCAGAGCTGCACCAGATTTTGCACTCTCCAGTTCTACTAAATCAGGTTTTTCTGTGTCAGAGCTTTATTGAACAAGCAGAAGTTAAAAGCTGATTAGCCACCATGCAGAGCTGCACCAGATTTTGCTCTCTCCAGTAAATCGACCCCATAGTTTGTGTCTCCAGTGAAAAAATCCTGCCTGTTCACCCAATTTTTTTTAACTTAAGCTCCACTTTAAGGTTAGTCCAGTTGACTTAGTGATGGGGAAGGAAAAAGCATGGTAGTAAACTGAAATGGGTTTTTGCATCCTGCAAATCATCATTTGCTCTTTGTCTTATTACACTGAATAAACCAGTATCGAGAGACGATGCCATGTACGTTTCCACCCGCGGGTACACCCTCACTGCTCACAGTCTGGTTGCAGACTGAGCGCCTATGACTACAATCTGCCTCTAATATCGCCTTAAGGCTGCAGGCATTTAACTCTCCACTGGGGGCGCTGAAAGCCTACGCTGTGCTGGTGCCTCATCCATGCACTCAACTCAGGAGAAGTGAAGCAGAAGAAGAGATGTAGAACAGATTAAATTTTAATAGCTCTGGCTAACCCCTTCGCCGCTGTGCTGGCCTTTAGGGCATTGCTATAGCCATGCTGGAGTGCCTCATTATCTCTTTTTAAAATCTTTAAACCAGAGACGCATACACGGGTCCCACAGAGTGACAGCAGGGCTACACAATCTGCCCCAAGGTTGACCATTAAGGAGTGTGCATGCACAGCGTTCAGCCAGACTTAGACGACTGCACATATGACTGGAGCACATGTTTTTCTCATTCTGTTTATACAAGGACGCTTTTTTTTTTTTTTCTTCCTTTCTCACTGTATGGATAATCACCCCTCACACCCCCCAGAAATGACAGATCCACATTCCTGGGAGCTCCCAGAGGAAGCCAAGCTCCTGAATAATGCATGCTAATCAAAACTTGCGCACAAAGGGACAGACAATGCCACTTTTAAAATAGCACAGGTGTATTATTTATATTGAAAGTATCAAGGGGGGAAACCAAATGTAATGGCTTCAACAGACCATGTAATGTGTGGAGCCATCACTGTCCCACTGAGCTGGATTAAATCTGTATGACAAATCTGCCCAGGCTGTACGGGCTTCTGGCCTCGCAGCGACACGCACCATCCAGAGCCCATGCTGGGCTGGCTAATTGTGGCATGACCAGAGCATATTACAACACGGTTATGGCCTATAAGGCATTTAAATTTAACAATGGAACAGCACTGAAAGTGCCCATAGAGATTTGATTTCTGCCACTAATTTTGGAAACAACATATTGCGCATCCCATTGTTCATAAGAACCGTTGTGCTATCAACAAATCCAATATCATCATTGTTTAAAATTATGGCTTTGTGAAGTGGTTTCATAAAAGCGTCTATGCCTCACTGTGTTCACAAAGTGTAATTTCAACAATAGAAGAAAGTAAGCACAGAAAGTAAATATTCTGGGAGTGTGATAGGAATAGTTATATGTAAGGTATTGTCCCTTGTGCACACTTTCTAAAATTGTCTGGGCCCAAGCAAATGTCTGTGAGGTAGGCCCTTGATGATTCAGGCATGCATGTACTGCTGGGACAAGATCATCCAGTGCCCAGGGCAAAGATGCCAAATTGCAACCTTATGAGGAGGAGGAGAGGGAGAGCGAGCACAGCCTGCACCATCTCCTGGCTCTCCCCTTCTCTCCTTGCCGCTGTCACTACTCCTGTCAGCCTTATTGCAGAAGGAACTTGTGGTGCCCCCCCATCGCTACAATACACGCTGCGCCTAGAGCAGCTACCCCCTTCTGCCCAACCCTTGTCCTGGCCCTGTATGTACTGTATGTTAAGACTATTCATTATGTGTTGGCCAACAATAGACAGAGAGACTGATTTGCAGAATTGTATGAATTCTATATCCTGTCTTTTTTTTTTTTTTTTTTTTTGGGATGCATTTGTAAGCTAAAAACTGTTTGTGGGTCTGTGTAGATGCTCCAGTCCAAAATGTGCATTTTAGCCAACTTGTGTCACCAACATAAGGTATCCAAATTCTGACACCCAGGGTTTAGATTTGATTGTTGCATCATCCGTGGGTGTTGAAGCCAGACACTTCTATAACTGGTCTACTGCGACAATGAATGCAATGTAACCTGCTTTGAAACTTGTAGAGTGCAAAATCTGGTGCAGCTCTGCATAGAAACCAATTAGCCTCCAGGTTTTATTGTCAAAGCCTAATTGAACAAGCTGATGTTAGAAGCTGATGGGGTACCATGCATAACTGCACCAGATTCTGAGTGCTCCACATTTAGTAAATCTCCCCCATGTAGAAAACATGTGATAACCCAGGATAAACTGGAATAGATACTAAACAGATCAAGGCATGGCTGCTGTTTTGTTACCAGTCACAGTGGCCCAACCAGGGAGCATGCTGGGATTGTTTTACACTGGCTGCAGTGCCATGGCATATTGGGTGGATACCTTGTTTGGATGGATTCTGCTGTCTTTGTTTCGAGTTATTTAGCCAGACAATTGAAATATAATTCTAAACTGTAAGGTCTCATGTTAAAACTAGAACTATTGAGCCATCATGCAACCTCTACCTAGGCCATCCTACTACTGTCATTGGTAAGCACACGTCAGCATATAATATCAAGTCCTTTCATAGAACCCTGAAAGACATGCAGTAATTGTAATATGCTTTTTTTTTTTTTTTTAAATATACTTAATTTTTTTTTATAATACTGTTGCTTCTGGGATTAAAACACAGCTAGCCTGTGCTGGACCAGCTGTTCTGCCTGGACCCACATTTGTTTTGCTGTCCTAATGCATGCCAGCCTGTCAATAGTTCTGTCAGCCAGCAGAAGCATATTTAACCAGCCTCTAAACTAGTTAAAAATTTTAACTATTAATGTACTCTGTAATGGGCCTTCCTGACAGGTTTATATAAAAGACTGCATATTTAACACCCTTTACGTTTTCCCAACCCAGTTGAAATTTTTGTTACATATACAGAATACTTTAAAATTTAATCTGCATCAGACGAATGTGTGCTTTTCATTGGTAAGTGCACCATGAAAAGGTGCCTCTCCCTGGGGTTAAACTGCAGGCTGTCATCCTCTGTTAGCTTTAGACAAAATCAGAGAGCATAACAGCATCCAGGGGTACCAGTGGGAATAAAGCGGTCATTCTTCTCCATGCACAGTAGATGGCGCTGATGGTCCAGATACTGGCACTGGATCGCAAAGTAGAAAAGGCTTTTCATATCTGTACATGACAATTTGAAATGAAAACACTTTTGGATAGAAATGTCTTTACAAGAACAGAAAAAGTGATCATTTGTATTAAATAAAATATGCTATACTGGCATTCACTTTTTTCTAAAAAGAAAAAGAATGGTAACGGGAGGTGGTATCATTGTATAGTAACTCTGCAAATATTAGGAAGGCTTAAATACCAATGAAGTATTGATCAATGTCATCTTTAATTCATAAAGCGCAATTACCAAGTGCTTACAATTAACCCCTCCCCACCCCTCTAGGTCCAGTTTAGCCAAAATCCATTAATTTACAATCTTCTATGTATCTTCTGTGTGGGGAAGCTCATTGCCCCAAAGCTGCCCACAGACTTGAGAGGGCAGTTGTTTGTTCATGATTGATCCGACATCCCTCTGGGCTAGCAGCCTGCCAAGCGTCCATAAAGCTGTATTGCTGCCTTTTTAAAAGTTTAAAGTCTATGGCGGAAAAAGGAAAGGAATTATCAGAGATTGTAAAGGAAAGGTCAGGTATGGCAGCCTCCATATTCATAGTACCCATCTCCTGTATAGGCAGTGAATCTGTAGGAGAAGAGTGGCCCAAAGTGCTCGCTTCTTCTGCCTACCCCTCAGCCCATCCCTGGTTTTGGATATGCTGTATCATATTTATCATTCTTGCAGGGTTGCAGTTAATACTTTAGGTCTGAAGGGGGCAGCACCAAGCTTCACAATTTTCAACTTCTTGTTAGTGTTGTCTATGTGTTTCCTTTGTGTGATCATTTCTGGACACATTTTTGCATGAATCCTGAACGCTACCTTTAGGTAGAAATTGGAGCAGGGACTTTTAAGAGGAGTTGCAAGATTCTCTGTAAATCAATGATTGTCCTGTGTGTTTTCCTTCTGTGATCTGTAGCATGCTGTTTTCAGAAGAAAAGTCCCTGCAGAAAAAGATTGAAAATAGGGGTGGGGTGGGGCACAGACAAAAGGCCATCATTATTTACATGTGTCTCGTGTTGGCATCATGCCTTTGTGGATATTCAGAAATAACTGGATAGTTAAAGCAAGTGCTTTTTTTTCCAAGAAAATACTAAAAGAAACTGCAGGTGCCAAAATTGCAAATTTTCCACTGCTGATTACTAAGCAATATTTAACAAGAACTTAAAGTGATTATAAGGTCTCTTTTTTTTTTTTTTAAATACATTTTTTTTACTTCCCTTTTCTGTGCAGTTGGTTTTGCACAGAATGGCCTGGATCCTCCTCTGCTTGGGTCCCTCTTCTGCGCTCCTGGACCCTCCTTCCTATTAAGTGCCCCTGCAGAAATCAGCTTGCTATGTGGGCACCTGAGCCGAGTCCATTCAGACACGGAGCCACGACCCGTCCCCTCTCTCCCCAATTGGCTGACTGACTTTCACAGCGAGAGCCAATCGCGCTGCACAGCTGTCTTAGCCAATGAGGAAGGGAGTCCCGGGCAGGCTAAATCACTCATGCATCATCACTGGATAAAGATGGGCTCAGGTAAGGGGGGGGGGGGTGAGGGGGGCTGCTGCAAACAGAAGGTATTCTATGCATTAGGATAAAAAAAAAAAAAAACCCTTCTGCCTTTACAATCCCTTTAAGAATTAAAACATTTATTAAATTGTTACGGGTTAGTGTACAATGATGTGATGATATTTCACATATCATAGGTTTGCATTACTCCATTTGTTCTGGTGCAAAGTTCTTGGAAAGATGTCAACCAAGTAAATGGATTCCATCTTTTTAACAAAGAAATCAGGATAATGTCATAGCCTTGTTCTGCTACCATCAAATTTAAAAATAAGACAGGTCAGCATGCATTAATATGAGCATGCAAAGCTAATAATGTTATAAATCAAGGGATTAGTGGTTTCATCTAAAAGTCCCCATAGATCTCCAAGGCCAGGTCAATGTCTGGATGCTAGGATTATCCCAAATGCTTCTGTAAATAGGGGTCACTGATTATATGCTAGGCCCTGCACTGTGTAAGTATAGGCAGAAGACATATAGGATTTTCAAAGATACAGCTGGAGGAGCTTTGGAGTGTTGAGTCTGGACAGAGAAGACTGGACTTTCAGTTTTTCTCTGGGTTTTGTTATCCCAGATCAGGGACTAGATCCTGGAGGTTGTAAAGCCTTGGGTTTTTTTAGGGTAATGCATTCTATGTATTAAGGTAAAAAAAACCTTCTTTGCTGCATGTGTCCCCCTCAACCCTCCCCCCGGGAGAACTGGGCTGGGGAACTGTGGGAATCTGGAGGTTTTGGAGGAGTGAGAAGGTTTGAAGCTTGTCTATGTTCTGTTTGGCGTATTGTAAGCGGGATACTTTGTTGCATTTGCATAGTAATGGCTTTCTTCTGGCGACTCAACCATGCAGCCCATCTTTCTTTAAGTGCCTCCTTATTGTGCATCTTGAAAAAGCCACACCACATGTTTTCAGAGTCCTGTATTTCACCTGAAGTCATTTGTGGGTTTTTCTTTTCATCCCGAACCATTTTCCTGGCAGTTGTGGCTGAATTTTTGGTTTGTCTACCTGACTGAGGTTTGGTTTTAACCGTACCCCTCATTTTCCACTCCTTGATTAGAGTTTGAACACTGCTAATTGGCATTCTCAATTCCTTGGATATCTTTTTATATCCCTTTCCTGTTTTATACAGTTCAACTACCTTTTCCCGCAGATCCTTTGACAATTCTTTTGCTTTCCCCATGACTCAGAATCCAGAAACGTCAGTGCAGCACTGGATGAAAGATGCAAGGGTCTGTCAGTAGTCCAGAAACTCAATGACCTTTTATACACACACACTAATTACAAGCAAACAGATCACAGGTGAGGATGGGTACCTTTTTAATAGCAATTCAAACCCCTTCGAGTGCATGTTATCAGGCCAAAATCCCCAGGGTACGTAAACTTTTGATCAGGGTAATTTGGGTTGCTTCTGTTGTCATTATGATTTAATAAAAGAAAACACAGTTGATTGATAATAAATGGCTCTAACATATTGTGCATTTGAAAGAGCAAAAGCATGTCAGAGGTGACCCTGCTAATGTGCAATAAGTAATAATAGTACCAGAGTGCTGTGATTTATTTCCTTTTCTGACTAGTTTAAATGTGATACTTTGTTTCATAAATTGTGCTAGGAAACTGACACCAGGAGTAATGATGGGCTCAGGGGTGTTCAGATTGTACCCACCAGGAAGCCGTCACTGCACACCGCCAATCATAGGCAGTGAGGTTTTTCCCAGCCCGCAGCTGCACATACACACGCTGCCTATGATTGGCGGTGTGCAGTGACGGCTTCCTGGTGGGTACAATCTGAACACCCCTGAGCCCATCATTATCCAGGAGCTTTGTTGTATGTAGGATTTCTACGAGTGTGTTTAAGTCAAACCAGGACTTTTAATTTTACAGGTATAAAAAGAGATTCTAGCATGGTGGGACTACATTCAGTAGTAAGTGGCAAGTGTGTCCTATTACTGACAACCAGCGCACATGTCGCAGGCCAGTCCAGAGCTCTTTAATCAAGATAGCAGACAACAGTGCTAGTGCATGCATGGAACAGCATGTGGTGGTGAAGTTTCTTGTAAATGAAGGCGTAAAACCCACGGATATATCTATAGAAGACTTCAAGCACAGTACGGTACGGTGATAAGACGCTTAGCTACAGTAAGAGGTTTGAAGGGTGTAAACGTTTCAAAGATGGCCGTACGTCCATGGTGGTTCCCAGCTCACAGCAGTCATTCTTGTGAACATTAATAGTGTAGCATCTGATCCTGGCTAATCGTTGCATAACCTGTTGTAAAATTGTACAAGAGATGAATCTTTCTGTGGGAACGGTGAACTCAGAAATAGGCTGTCCTTGGATGGCTCAGGCGTACTGACAAATCTTTCAATGCCGACGCTTTTTAGTTAAACGCTGGGATAAGTGTATAAATGCAGCAGGGGTGTATGTTGAAAAATAAATGCAGACTATGTGCATGAACATATCACAGGCAGAGAGGGGACAATACAGACTATGTGCCTCTCAGCCCCCCTCTTAGATTGGTACAGTCAGTGACACCAACCTGGCACCAAAGTGGCTATAAACTCTAGTCAGTAGAAGCCTACTAATGGTGGATATCTCTATATCTACCTGGTAAGGGCACAGCAAGCTATATAAATTAGTGGTCTGTGTAAAAGAACATCATTAATTATTTCCCCCATAAGTCCAAAGAGAAGGCACCACTGATAGACATAGGAGTCTGGGGATGAGCACCACACATGCTCTTGGAGTTAAGAGATCGATTCTGGTGGGCAAATTCATTAAAAATGTAAAAGTTTTAAAGTAGTCTTACAGAACTTAACATTTACAGTGAACAGTATACAGGTGCAGGATGGGTGGCAGAAAAGTTGGTGTCCCACTCCTGTTCCAGTAACAACAGTAAAGCTTGCATTTTCCATTGCTTGCTGTGCTGATGATAATGGACACCAGGACAAACTGAGTTACGGTGGGTGGGTGTGATGTGGGTTTGCTTAGAAAAGATGGGATTCAGCTATGATCTTCTGAGTCAAGACTGGCTATAGGCAACACTCCAACTGGGCTCAGGTTTTTGTTGAATACTCCAAATTCTGTCCTTCTAAATCATTGCCAAGAGAGAGGATGGTATGCTACCTCCAGTAGCTTTATAGCAAACCAATTTAAAGAGGAATTCTAGCTATGGATATTTTATAGTTATGTATAACTTGGACCAATGTAACTCTGTTTATACCAAACCTAGCTTATGCCCCTGGAAGCTGGAAATCGCTAAAGTAGACAGCACTACCTCAGTCATCTCTACTTGCTTCAAGGTCTTGCACCAGAGGATCAGGGAGAATGTTTGCTTTTTACCGGAGGAGTAAAATGGACAATGCTTCCAGGGTTTTTTGCCTTCTTCTGGATCAACTCTGGGTATAGGGTTCTGTAAATGTCGGTTTTTTAAGTATTTTTGTTTTTCACTTTTTTTTGCCTTTTGGTTGAACTTTATGAACTTTCCTCTTTTTCCAGACTGACAAACTATGTAACTTTGTAATGTTCAACTTTGGCTAGGTATTGACAGATTCAATCACTCATATGCTTCCTAAAAATCTCTTGGAGTTTAGGAGTGAGGTCTCTGTGGGCAGAACTGCAGCAGTCATTGCAAAGATCTCCCTGTTTGATAGTAAACTGGAAGACAGAAAGTAATGACTAGAGGGAAAGAAACGGTTTCTGGAGTCCCTGGGAGATGTTCGAAACCAGGCATTGATTCAACTTACTTAGTAGTAGTAAGAAGTGTCTACATTTTAGGCCCTTGTACTTCTATCAGTATACATAACTTGTATCATATTTGCAGAATGTTACATTTAGGCTTTTCAGGTTCTGAGGTTTTTTTTTGCAAATGCCTTGTAACCATTGTTGGTAACTTGTCACCAACATGTATCACTTCTGTTATCTTATTCCTTTAAAAACTGATTTATTTATGGTATGCAGGTTTCAGGTTTAGTATGCACCTGCATTTAATAAGGCATAGATTCTGCGTATTTGATGTATGTTGGTAATTAAAAGAGTTAATGTCCCTGTGTAAAGTAAAACCTTTACAGACTTTTCAGCAAACAGTACAAAGTGCAGCTACTTGTGGAAGGAAATTGAGATTTAATTAAAGCTGATCTCCAGGAATTACAACACAATTACCCTTGCAGTGTGGCCGCTACATGCAGCAAGGTTTAAATGCTTGTTAAAGTGGATCTAAAGGCAGAAAATATTTACCTTAAAGCGTTTGTAAAGGTTCAGCTTTTCTTTTTTTGTTAATAACAAACATGTCATACTTACCTGCTCTGTGCAATGGCTTTGCACAGAGCAGCCCCGATCCTCCTCTTCTCTAGTTCCCAACCGCTGCTCCCGACCCCTCCCCCCTGCTGAGTGCCCTTCTAAAAAGCTGCTTGCTCTGTAAGCACTCGTGCATGCTCACTAATGACCCGCCTCTGTGTGTCTATGAGATGCAGGGAGCGCAGTTTTGCCCTGCCCCACGCACCTCCTTACTGGCTGTGATTGACAGCAGGAGCCAATTGCTTCCGCTGCTGTGTCTAAGCCAATGGGGAAGCAGAGACCTGAGAGAGCTTCTGCTCTCGTGCGCATCGCTGGATCAGGATTGGGCTTAGGTGAGGGAGCTCTCTTCACAGGAGAGGCTGGAGCCAATTGCTGCTGTCAATCAAAACCTGTGGGGGGTAGAGCCTTTTTGTCTGTGTGTATATAGATGCACACAGCATCCCCACAGGTGAACCTCCATAGGAAGTGGCTTCATATGGTGGTGAACTGGGAGGGGGAGGAACCTGGAGTACCATTAGCGGGCCCCAGAAGAGGAGGAGTTTTTGGATACTTTGGATAGAGAATGGAAACTTGTCTATGCCCAGTTGCTGAGATTTCCCTTCACTTCCTGTCTTCCTGAGACAACATGAGGTGAGAAGAAAACTCTTCAAATGGCGCTTTTCCACTGCATGGAACCGAATGGTTTGGCTCGCTTTTGCGCTTTTCCACTGCATGCTACCGCATGGTACGGTGTTGGAACGGTTCGGAACGGTTCGGTACGGCGGCGCTTTTCCACTACATGCAACCGAACGGTACGGCTCGCTTAAACAGTACCACCTCGGTTGTGGTTCCAAGAGGGCCGTACCGATACCATATCCCACAATCCTTTGCATGCAGCCTTGACTGTTTGTCACTACTAGCCACTGATTGGTCAGAGAATCGTTGTTATCCCACCCACTTACTACTTTAGTGGAAAAGCAAACCGTACCAAACCGTACTAACACCGTACCATGCGGTACCAGGCAGTGGAAAACCAAACCGAGCCAAGCAGGGCCGAGTGGAGCAGAGCCGGTACTTGCAGTGGAAAAGTGCCAAAAGTGAAGGGAAACCCACTCACAGTTGTCATGAAAACACGTGTCTTCATTGAAATATATACCCTCATCTCTTGTTCCAATAACTCTAAAATTTGGGATTTCCCATCACTTTCTATCTCCATGTTATTAGGACAGATGGGGAAGGTAAAAATCCCAGACACAACAGGGGTTCTTAACACTTCCCCA
Organism: Pelophylax lessonae; assembly: GCF_965119305.1. Classification (NCBI taxonomy): domain Eukaryota; kingdom Metazoa; phylum Chordata; class Amphibia; order Anura; family Ranidae; genus Pelophylax; species Pelophylax lessonae. Next base: position 157,642,592 of record NC_138780.1, on the reverse strand, counting down.
CTGTCTTCAAACTAAAAACAAGTTTTGCTTATACATTTCTTTTAAATTCCAGCTGCTTGACCCAGTTGTACATTGGCTGAATCACTTAAATCCAAAAAAATAAGTTGCCACTAGAACAGCAATAGAGGAAAAATCTTACCGTGGGGACACCTGTTTCCAGTGACAACTGTCTAAGGGCTCTTTCACACGGGCATTCCTATCAGATCCGCCTGTCAGTTTTTTAGGCGGATCTGATCGGATGCCCCATTCAACCCTATGGAGCAGCGGATGTCAGCGGTGACATGTCCGCTGACACCCGCTGCCATCCGCATCCGATCCCGTCCGTGAAATCCAGACGGATGGAAACCCTATTTTCCATCCGACCTGGGGATCGGATCGGATGGGATCGGATGAGAGCGGACAGGCGGTCCGCTCTCATCCGATTACCCATAGAGAGAAGCGGGGCTCTGACACCTCCCTCTCTGCACACAGTGCGGAGACGGAGCTGTCATCCGCCGGCTCAGCGGGGATCGGCGGATCGATCCCCGCTGAGCAGAGCACGGTCCGCAACGGAATGCGGACCGTGTGAAAGGGGCCTAAAGCTGGCCATACACTAGTAGATTTTTGAATGAAGGTTTGTAAGAAAACTTTGTACTTTGGATGACTGGATGAATACCATTTGAAATTTTGTGTTATTTTAACATTTGATTTTAGAATGAATGTTATTTCCCGAATAAAAATCACACATACACTGTTAGAAATTCTTTTGAGAAACATTTTCTCTCCTGTTGCTTGCCATTTTCACATTAGTTTAATTGAAAATAATTTCACCCCACTAATGATTAAAAAATTGAACAAACGTGTTAAAACAAAATTTTGTTTAAAATTCTACTAGCGTATAGCCAGCTAAGGAATTTTTTTTTAAATAAATGGGCCTCCAGGAGGTTAATGCTATAGTGCACTACTATGCACAGCATATTAGAACATTGTGACAGATTTTCCTGTCAAACGATGCCTTCCAGTGATGCAATGTCAGTGCTCCTACTGGCCAGGGGTGCTGCCATCTTCTTCTGGTATTCCTTCTGTTTGGCAACTTGAATGGCCAGGCCACAATGACATTGCTCCCACACATGTGCATGGGAGTTGCATCATCATGGCACAGAGTGGTGCTGTAAATGTACCCTGAGCTGTGCATGCATTACTCAGTGTAAATTACAGCTAACCGTCAGGGGTAAGCAATTATGACCGATGAGACCAATAGGGTGTTTTCTGTCATCAAAAGCCTGCCTGTCAGTGGGTTCTAGCCCCCCTCAAGTTTGCCCCCGGCATTACTAAAGGACCACACATAAAACTCAGTGAATATTCAGTGTCAGACAAGAGACACACAACAGGATATAGTCAAAGACTATGGGAATGATACAAGAGATGGCCAGAGATTGTGGAGAGAATATAGGTAATGTTCAGAGATGTGGACGCAATAAAGGAGATGGTTAGAGACTGTGGACATGGTACAGGAGATGGTCAGAGACTGCAGACATGATAAAAGAGATGGTCATAGACTACAGACATGGTACAGAAGATGTCCAAGACTGCAGACATGATAAAAGAGATGGTCATAGACTACAGACATGGTACAGAAGATGTCCAAGACTGCAGACATGATAAAAGAGATGGTCATAGACTACAGACATGGTACAGATGTCCAAGACTGCAGACATGATAAAAGAGATGGCCAGAGACTGCGCATATGTTGCAGGAGATTTTCAGAGACTGTGAAAATGCTATAGGAGTTGTTGGTAAGGACTTGCTTCAGAAAACCGACATACACTGGAGACATATTACATGAGATTGCTAGAAATCATTGCTATAATAGAGCAATAGGGAAACCTTGATTAGTGTCTGCAGGGGCTCCAAGAATTGAGCCAGATGGCTGTATGTGGCCCCTGGAATGCAGGTTGGGCACCAGGAATTTAGACCCCTTTACCAATTCACAGAATGGATCAGTTTACCCTGCAGAGCAAATCGGTTTCCAGCATCGACCAAATAATCAACTAAGATTGGTCGAACTGTTCAGTTTGTTACTACCAACATTAAGGCCCCTTTCACACTTGTGCGACTTGTCATGCGATTTGGGACTGTAAAATCGCATGACAAGTCGTTCTCCATTATTTACAATGAGTACCATTCATATCTGTGCGACTTGAAGTCTCACCGACTTCAAAGTAGTCCCTGCACTACTTTGGCACGATTTTGAAGCATTTTAAGGCCAAAGACATTCAAGCCCAGTCAAACTCAGCCGCGGCAAAATCGCTGTAAAATCGCTGTGAAGTCGCACAAGTGTGAAAGGGGCCTAAGAGGGGTATCACAATTGCAAGAGAATTGCAACAGAATTGAGAATTGAGATTCTCCCCCACTAGAAACCATTGGGTATTAAAGCTCACCTGAGCCCATCTATAAAATACCAGTAGTGGACTGACCCTTTAAGACATTTTGATCTGTCCACATCCAGCTAGTTTCAGCAGAACCGCACATTATAAGGACACAATTTAGAGGAGCCGAGCACCGTAACTGTCTGTTTACTGAATAGGTTTAGCTGTTGTCCAGTAAATCTTTGAGCTTTTCAAACATGCTCAGATCCCGTCTTCCTGGGGATTAGCTGAGTAATCAGTCGCTCGGAGTGTTTGACAGCTAGCCTTGCTTGCTCTAACTGGTCTGTTTCTTGAAAATAATACATTACTTTGTGGGGATGAGGAGCTGGAGACAAGCTGTAGAAAGACAACAAGCTAATGCAAGGGCCACGCTCCATGTGATATGAAATATCTGTTTGCATGGGTGGCTACATAGGCTCCAAGATGTCCATATTGCTCAGCTGGGCTCAGCTGTTGTCTAGCTTAGTTGCTTTATCTTAACAATCCCAGATGCCCCCCTTCTGAAATTTACCCCACCAGAAATCAGAGTAGGGTCTGAAATATCTTCTGCTTCCTAAAAGCAAAATGGTGAAATTCAAGAGGACTCCTGTAAATGGTGGGAGTATATAGCGTGTTCCGTCTCAAGTTACCTAATATTAAGAACAGAAGTTACATTTATAGGGCTTATTCTATAGACTATATTTACTTTATGGCCCATTCAAGTTTATCATGCCAGACTTTATTTAAAAAGAACTTTAGTTTTAAAGAAATATCAAGACTGGAACAAACCAAATATGCAATGTGGATTTGTCCTCTTTAGTTTTAGGTTGCTGAAAACATCTGTAAACAGTTAAGTTCTTTTTTTAGCTCTTTGTTAACCACTTAAGCCCCGGAAGATTTTACCCCCTTCCTGACCAGGACCTATTTTGCGATTCGGCACTGCGTGATTTTAACGGACAATTGCGCGGTCGTGCGACGCTGTACCCAAATGAAATTGACGTCCTTTTTTTCCCACAAACAGAGCTTTCTTTTGGTGGTATTTGATCACCTGTGCGTTTTTTTTTTTTTTGATCATGCGCTATAAACAAAAAAAGAGCGACAATTTTGCAAAAATAACAATATTTTTCACATTTTTTTTATATGAAATTTCCCCCAAAAAAATGTAAAAATCACATTTTTATTTAACATTTTAGGCCAATTTGTTTTCTGCTACATATGTTTGGTAAAAAAAATTGCAAAAAGCGTATTTTGATTGGTTTGCGCAAAAGTTATTGCGTTTACTAACTACGGGAAAGATTTTTGCCATTTTTATTGTTTTTTTTTTTTAACGAGTAAAGGCGGCGATCTGCGATTTTTTTTATTTTTTTTTTTGCGGGACTGCGACATTGCGGCGACAAATCGGACCCTTGACATTTTTGACACTTTTGGGGGTACCAGTGACATTGCCACAGTAATCAGTGCTATACATATGCACTGTTACTGTAAAAATGACACTGGCAGGGAAGGGGTTAACTGTATTGGAGAAGGAGGAGTTAAGTGTGTCCCTAGGGGCGTGCTTCTAACTGTGATTGGATGTGGCTGTTCATGTAACAGCAGAGATCTACAGTCCTACATAGCAGGACCGTATGATCTCTGCTGTTACACGGGGAGAAAGACAGGCGGCTTTGTTTACATTAGCCGCCTGCCTTTCTCCCGATGTAACCGATGATCGCGAGTGACTGGCGGACCTGCGCTCACACGCGCGGGGGGGTGGGGGTCCGTGAGCAAGCGGGAGCAGGAGTGCGCCTCCAGCGACGCGCGCTCGCTCCCTAGAGCCTCACAGGCTAGCGACGTAGTACTACGTCACTTTGCCTGTGAGGGGCTGACTGCCGACGTAAATCGTCGTTAGGCAGTCGGCAAGTGGTTAAATATACAATTAACATGGTTTTATTATATCTGATAAGGGCAAAAATTAGGCCCCTTTCACACGGGCAATCCGATCCGCCTGTCAGTTTTTCAGGCGGACCTGATCGGATGCTCCATGCACCCCTATGCGGCAGCAGGTGTCAGCGGAGACATCTCTGCTGACACCCGCTGTTTTCTGATCCGATCCGGTCTGTGAAATCTGGACGGATAGAAACCCTATTTTCCATCCGTCTGGAGGATCGGATCGGATGAGAACGGACAGGCGGTCCATTCTCATCCGATCTCCCCATAGGGGACAGCGGGGATCTGACAGCTCTGTCTCTGCACACAGAGTGGAGACAGAGCTGTCATCTGCCTGCTCAGCGGGGATCGGCGGATCGATCCCCCGCTGAGCAGAACAGACTCCATCAGGCGGTACGCCCGTGTGAAAGGGGCCTTATTCTGCCAGAAATCTCGTGAGATGAGAACTGTACACAATTGGCCTGTGCTGCAGTCTTATCTGTTAAGCCGGCCATACATGTATGGGCACCCTGGTTGTACAAAAGTTGATCTACCAACTGACTTCTGTATAGCCGGCCTGATGTTTTTTCCCCATTGCGAGAACACAATAGCACGGCGGGAGGTTTCCCTTATTTTAGGGTGTAAATGGGGGAACTAGATCATTTAGGGTGGTTGAACGAAAAAAAAATGATGCAGGTACATTGTCCCCTACTGTCTTAATGTACTGCAGAACACAATGTTATGTGAAGGGGAGGGGGCTGGGGGTGTTCTATAGTCATGTCCTGGGGCAGGGGTGTCAAACTTAATTTCTTCGAGGGCCACCTCAGCATTGTGGTTGCCCTCAAAGGGACAGTTGTATCTGTGAAACTAGATGTCCAGAGCACCCCACCACCCCCTTACACCAGATATCAAGAGTCCCCTCCACCATCAGAAGTCAAGCCCCCCACTCTCCCTTATATCACAGTTCACCCCCCTTACATTGTGTTACTGCTGGGAAGAAGCTGGTGGCGGAGCTGCGAAGCAGAAAGTGCAGGGTCTGGAGCAGGACCAGAGGAGGGCTGGAGTCAGATGGAATCTGCTCAATACTGAGATCAGGGTAGACAGACAAGGGGGGTGCTGTGGCTGCAAAGAGAGCCACAGGATCTGTAGGATCTCTCATGTGACTGCTAAGATGGTGGGGTGGGGGCAGAGATGAGCCTCTCCAAGGTTGCATGGAAACGCACAGGATCTGGCAGCGCACAGGCTCTGGCGAAGGCGTTCTGTCCTCCTCTGCTGCTGATTGCAGAGACTATGTGGGGGCAGAGATGAGGGGGGTGCTGCAGAAAAGGTGCATTGGCCACATGAAATGGGCTGGATTTGGCTCCGGGCATTGTGTTTGACATGTGTCCTAGGGTGACAACTCTGCTCAATGTAATACGTGAACACTGTCACCCTAGGACAGGAAGTGTGCTACTGGCAGAACCACCAGGTGAAAATAGAGGCAAAAAAGCATTAAAAAAAAACGAATGCAGCCACCACATCTAAGGACTGGTAAGCTGTATTACTTTTTTTGTTTTTGGGTTTAGATCAGATTTAAAGCTGAACCCTGGCTAAAAACTATTTTTGGACATTTCAGCTTGTACTGTACAGTAAGTGTTGAATTCAAACTTTTGATGCTGAAACAGATCCGATTGGAGTACACAGATCACAGTGGGTCACTCACTCAGTCTCTCATCCATTCAGTTACTTATTTTCACAGAATGAAAGGCATTCTGTGGTTGGAGGAGGTCACTTTTTCACTGACCGCTAGTGTAAGGGGACGCTACAATTTTACAGTGTGTTTCTTTTCTGGCCATATTTATACATTTATCTTCATCATAATCCTCATGGTTATTATTATTATA